>NC_092338.1:7545000-7580000 GCF_046630445.1 Rutidosis leptorrhynchoides | reverse complement strand
AATAATTACCTTAACAATAATAATAATACTATTATTAATTAATAACACTATCAAACCCAATAATACTAATAATAATAAGAATAATGGTAAAAACAATAGAATACAATGATAATAATAATTTTAAGTAAAGATGATGGTTTTTAGTAATAATAATAATAATAACTTAAATTGTAATTTTTACTACCAACTATAATAATAATGATATTGATAATAATAATCTTGATAAGGATAATAATAATAATAATACATAATCATTTGTAGTAACAAAAATTGTAGTCTTACAATTAATTACAATATGAATAATGATATCAACAATACTAATAATACTAATAATAATAGTAGTTATATAATAAATCAATTATATCAAATTTCATATTTATATATATACAAAATAATAATAATAACACTGTTATTGATATTAGATACATAATCTGATAATAGTAATGAAAGTAATAATAATATTAGTAAAGGTAACAAATTAAATGCATTAAATTTCATATCTATATATTATCTATAATAGTATAACTAATACTGATATTAATTATTAATATTAATATTAGTATTAATAATAATGAAAGTAATAATAATCTTATTATAACAACTATATTTTAATTTGTTAATAATAATATATTATTAATTATGTAATATTTAATATTTAATAATCTTATAATATTTTATATGGTAACTCTTTTGATTCTTTATTATTTAATTTTATATAAATTATTATACATAGATCTCATATGTCTATATATATATATAGATTCATTTTAAATTGTACTTAATTATTTTGTATCTTATTTTACATAACTAATTCCAATGTTTAAATTATATTTTATAATTTCAAATTACTACATATATTTACATTTATATATATACATATTTATTTATAAACAATTATTCGTGAATTGTCAGGCATAGTCAAAGGTCAAATTGAATTCATCAAAATAGTTCAAAATTTTCGAGACTCATCATTACTGACTTTGCTTTTCGTGTCGGAAACACATAGAGATTAGGTTTAAATTTAGTCAGAAATTTCCGGGTCGTCACAGTACCTACCCGTTAAAGAAATTTCGTCCCGAAATTTGATTGGGATAGTCATGATTGACAATAAGAATGTTTTCATGACACATATGAGCTAGAAATTAGAGTTTTATCATTATTGACTAATATAGATAAAACGATTTAATTACGTGAAGTGTACGAGTGAAGCTATCACAAAAGAGTGGAATAAGGATTAAAGTTTCATCATAACTTTTGATGTTGTCCTGATTAAATTTAGAAAAAAAGGTGCGTCTTGACTTTTGACGTCGTCTTGGTTGAATTCAGGAATTCAAGCGATTTTAAAGAAATCTTCGAAATCTAAAAGATTTGATTCTTTGGCGTGTAAGGAAATTAAGATCTCTATAATTAAATACGATGATCTGCCTCGTTTACTCTGTCTGGTATTTCCATTATAAATTAAACTCTTTCGTTCCATTATTCTCACCATTCCTATACTTTATTTCTTAGTTCATACATCCAAAAGATGATGGAAATGTTTAATCCAGTTCTAATCCTTGATATTTTCCTAATTATCATTCATGTCATCCTTCTTTTCAATCTTCCACCGGAAAAATCTGTTTACTTCTGTTATTGCCTTGGGGTGATACTATTCTTAATTATACCGTGTCTTTATGTTGCTATTCGTATTAATATCCACGGTTTATAACTTCCGTGTTGTTATTGGGTTTTATATTTTCTCTTATATTTTGGAGCTATTTGCCTTTTTATTATCCTCCCGACCTCTAGTAAAGCGAGTAACGGTCCAGAATTCGTAAGTATGGAATTTCGGATAAACATCAAGTTCTAAATAAGAAAGAATGCATTAGCATGATTTGATTTGTCAAATTATCATAATCACTGAGAATAGAACTATCAAGAATATATTTTCTTGATATGTTCAGAAGTTGAGCAAAATGAAAGAGTTTTGTAACATGACACATGATGACGTTATAATCTGTGAATCGTCATGTTCCATTTTAGAAACTCAGCATGACTTACTGTAATATAATCACGTTGATCAAGTGTCATTATATTATAGTAACTCATGCATCAGTTCCCAATATTACTTCAATAACATTCATATTTTAAGCTCGAAAGTTTACAAAATATAGAAACTGTTAACTTACAGTTTCTATATGATGTAACACTGATAGCACGAAAAGATTAATGATTTCAGATAAGAATAGTTATGAAAATATCTTCAGAAATATGGGGGATATTTATAATGAAAGATACGATGATATCTTGGAATTTCTAATATCGAAAGATGGTGAAGAAAATTTGTCCGCAAGAGTTTGGAGTTAGAAGCAAGGTATTCGCTAAAGATTTCATCAGAAACAGAATCATCAGGATTCTTAAAGTACAAGTTTAGTCATTGTGATTTGTTCAGAGACTCCTTCGTAGTTTGCTCAATCAGTTTTTCAGTTTCAAACTTTTTCTGAGCTTTACCAACATACAATTCTTTATCATCAACTTTTGGCCGTTGAGGTCGTTTACAGTTTTTGTTACTACATTCAACTTTTCAAAATTCAGAGTATTAATTTGCAGACTGGGTGCTTTTCAGAATTTCATAATTGAAGATCATAATTCTAAGAGATAAATGTTATATGTGTACACATAACTGTTGATGTAGAAACGCTGCGAGATTTCAAAATACTGATTGCTAGTTCTCGGTAATTGGTATGGAAATTCTGGTTATAAGATGCGGATAGGGTTTCAATAAATATAATGACTTTTCGAAAAATCAAATATCAACGAAGTTGTTGGTAAGTTTATTGCTAATGTGGCGGGATATAAAAGGTTCCCCGGTAACAACAAAAGAGCACGCATATATATCAAGGTTATAATAAGGTTGTTTCGGACGAAAAGTCGAAGTTGACTTGCTGGAGCTGTGACAAAATTTTCTACTTTAAAAGGAATTACCAAGTTATTTTTGGTAATAATAATACTAAAGGAATTAGCATAGATACGTGTTAAACGTTTACTCAGGTTCCAAGAGTTTTCAAGTGCATAACTATATGCATCAATTTCTTCTTACGTAGATGAAGTGCGGTTGGTTCATCCTCTCGATTGAGGTGTTTTCAAGAATTACGAAAGGTTTGAACGCAGATTGTAATCGTCAAGATATAAATGAAGTTTAGGATGAAATCAAGTGGAAAACTTGAAGAATTGTTTTGTTTCATATGTTATAATCAATATTTTAATTCATTTTAATTGTCCAATGTTGGTAGTCCTCAGTTGATAGTCCACAGTTAGCAATATATAATATTCGAATTAATTAATACGTGTCGTGACCCGTGTACATGTCTCAGACTCGATCATAACTCAAAGTATATATATTATTGTAGAATCAACCTCAAACCTGTATAGAGAACTCGATCATTACTACATATAGAGTGTCTATGGTTATTCCAAATTATATATATATATATATATGTATCGATATGATATGTCAAAACCTTGTTTACGTGTCCCGATATTTAAAGTGCATAAAATAAATAACAGAAATTAAATGACGATAAATAAAATTACGAGAATATAAATTGCGATAATTAAATTGCGATAAATAAAATATAACCAGTTAGCTAGGAACAGTTAGCTAGGAACAATTAGCGTGGATTCTTAACAAAGTTCTTCTCATAGTTAATTTGTTTGTTTCTAACAAATTTTATTTTGTCCAATGTTTTCTTCATTATGCCACTTGTTGGATTCTGATAAGTCAAAATCCAAATATGAAGTTGAATGAAAATGGTTATTCTGTGATGAACGAATACGTATATCGGTGGATGTAAGTAGGATATTAAATGACTGTTGAATCAGATTCGAAGAATGTACAGTATAACATGTTAATATGAAAGTTAAATATTTCCTCGGGTATTACCTACCCGTTAAAATATTTTAACCATTAACAGTTTGTACAAGAGAATTTTTAATTACCATCCTTATGAAAAACATATATACATGTATATTTTTGAAAGGACCCGTTCATATACATTATAAACGATTCACAATAGTTGATTACATCGCGAGGTATTTTGACCTCTATATGATACATTTTACAAACATTGCATTCGTTTTTAAAAGACAAACTTTCTTTTCAACGAAAGTTGACGGAATGCACACCATTTTGATAATGCTAAAAACGAACATATATTTCATAGCATTATTCCTCAAGAAAGACAAGCTTTTAGTTGCAATTGTTCTATTTACAAGTGATATTCGTTTGTATAATAAAAGGTGAAGACAAAAGACAGATTCGACGAATTTTAGACGCAAACGACCAAAAAGCTCAAAAGTACAAAAGACAATCAAAAAGGTTCCAATTATTGATAAGAAACGTCTCGAAATTACAAAAGTACAAGATTCAAAACGCAAAGTACAAGATATTAAATTGTACGCGAGGACGTTCGAAAATCCGGAACCGGGACCAGAGTCAACTCTTAACGCTCGACGCAACGGACTAAAAATTACAAGTTAACTATGTATATAAATATAATATAATATATAATTAATTATATTAATTATATATATATTATATTTATAAATAAAAAACCGTCGGCAGAGAAAAACTTCAAGGACTGAGCTGTAAAAGTAACCTCCGCGACTCGCGGAGTTTGAAGAGGTTTTCACCGCGAGTCGCGGAGCCCCAAAATTGAAAACTGCCTATAAAGCCAACCGAATTCTGATCAAAATCATCATCTTTTTCTTCCTCATTCATACGTAAAATTTATATTTATATTTATAATTTATATTTTAATTTTAATTATAATTCTAATAATAAGGGTATGTTAGCGAATATTGTAAGGGTGTAAGTCGAAATTCTGTCCGTGTAACGCTACGCTATTTTTAATCATTGTAAGTTATGTTCAACCTTTTTACATTAATGTCTCGTAGCTAATTTATTATTATGCTTATTTAAAACGAAGTAGTCATGATGTTGGGCTAATTACTAAAATTGGGTAATTGGGGTTTGGATAAAAGAACGACACTTGTGGAAATTAGACTATGGGCTATTAATGGGCTTCATATTTGTTTAACTAAATGAAAGTTTGTTAATGTTAATATAAAGATTTACAATTGGGCGTCCCTATAAATTACCATATACACTCGATCGGACACGATGGGCGGGGTATTTATATGTACGAATAATCGTTCATTTAACCGAACACGGGAATGGATTAATAGCCACTAGAATAATTAAAACAGGGGTGAAATTACATTCAAGGGTAATTGGTGTAATTGTTAACAAAGTAGTAAAACCTTGGTTTACACGCAGTCGATAACCTGGTGTATTCATTAAACAAAGTATTAAAACCTTGTTACAATTCGAATCCTCAATTAGTTGGAATATTTAACTTCGGGTATAATAATAATTTGACGAGGACACTCGCACTTTATATTTATGACTGATGGACTGTTATGGACAAAAACCAGACGGACATATTAAATAATCCAGGACAAAGGACAATTAACTCATGGGCATAAAACTAAAATCAACACGTCAAACATCATGATTACGGAAGTTTAAATAAGCATAATTCTTTTATTTCATATTTAATTTCCTTTATTTTATATTTAATTGCACTTCTAATTATCGCACTTTTATTTATTGTTATTTAATCGCACTTTTAATTATCGTACTTTTTAATTATCGCAAGTTTATTTTATCGCACTTTTATTATTCAAAATTTCATTATCGTTATTTACTTTACACTTTAAATTAAGTCTTTTATTTATTTAATATTTTACATTAGGTTTTAACTGCGACTAAAGTTTTAAAATCGACAAACCGGTCATTAAACGGTAAAAACCCCCCTTTATAATAATAATATTACTTATATATATATTTGTATTTTTATAAAAGTAAACTAATATAGCGTTGAGCTTTGTTTAAAGATTTCCCTGTGGAACGAACCGGACTTACTAAAAACTACACTACTGTACGATTAGGTACACTGCCTATAAGTGTTGTAGCAAGGTTTAAGTATATCCATTCTATAAATAAATAAATATCTTGTGTAAAATTGTATCGTATTTAATAGTTTTTCCTAGTAAAATATAAACTATTTTATATACACCTCGTACGACATCACATTTCATAATACATCCAACTATAATTGACATAATAATAATCTTGATGAACTCAATGACTCGAATGCAACGTCTTTCAAAATATGCCATGAATGACTCCAAGTAATATCCTTAAAATGAGCTAATGCACAGCGGAAGATTTCTTTAATACCTGAGAATAAACATGCTTTAAAGTGTCAACCAAAAGGTTGGTGAGTTCATAGGTTTATCATAATAATCATTTCAATATATTAATAGACCACAAGATTTCCGTTTATAAATATATGTACACTCGCAAGTGTATAAAAGTATTCTATAAATTGTAGGCACCCGGTAACAAGCCTTAATGTTCATGTTTTACCCTCTGAAGTACACCAGATCAGGTGTGTTTAAAATAACCTCGAAGTACTAAAGCATCCCATAGTCAGGATGGGGTTTGTCAGGCCCAATAGATCTATCTTTAGGATTCGCGCCTACCGTACATAGACAAGTAGTTTAATGTTACCAAGCTAAGGGTATATTTCTGGTTTAAACCCACGTAGAATTAGTTTTAGTACTTGTGCCTATTTCGTAAAACATTTATAAAAAACAGCGCATGTATTCTCAGTCCCAAAAATATATATAAAAGGGAGCAAATGAAACTCACCATACTGTATTTCGTAGTAAAAATACATATAACGTCATTTAACAAGTGCAAGGTTGGCCTCGGATTCACGAACCTATATTAATTATATATATTTATATGTTGGTCAATATTTGTCTAACAATTTTTGGTCAAGTCATAGTGTACCACAATCCTAATGCTCGAGACTAATATGCAAAAGTCAACAAAAGTCAACGTGACCCAAAATGACTTCTAAAATTTATACGTGTTTATTATATAACTTAACTATAGTCGTTTTATATGTTTAAATATATTTATTAGATTTTATAATAATAAAAGTCATTTATTAATAAAAATTTATATTAACGTTTATATATGATAAAATATACTTTTATATATCTTAAGTAGTAAAATTTATAAAGTTCACTTAATATCTTAAAACTATAGTGGTAAGTATTATTAATGTAATTATATTACGCGTGGTGAAAAATATCTTTGTATCCCCTATTTATTTGATAAAATAATATTGATCATAATAATAATAAGTAAAAGTTGTATTATTTTGTAATAATAATTATTATTATTCTATAAAAAAATAACAATATTTATATTTACTAAAAATGTTATTATAAAATGATAATACTAACATAATAGTAATAATGATATTTTATAATAACAATGATATTTCTATTAAAATAATAACGACGATAGTAATAATAATCATTTTAACAATAATACTAAAATTCAGTTGACTATAACTTCAAATCCGTTCATCGAAACCATTCGATATCTAAATGAAAAGTTCTTAATTTTTCGCTAGCTTTCCAATGACATGCATATCATATACCCTATCTCAGTAGCATATGTATCTAATTCAGGATTCAACAAACCTATCTAAGGACAATATCGAATGTACAAGCATGCATAATCCTATATACTCGAGCACTAGTCAGGGATACACTATTGATATATAAAAGTTAAGTTATGAGTGCTCACGTATCAATATTGAGATTCAATATTGCAGGAAAGTATGTAGACACAACGGAGATGATAAACACTAGATTGACCTCACGAGCATACCCATGAACCATACCCATCACCTCCATAGCTATAACCCATAATTTTCTTAGCTTCGACTCATTCAAAAAACTATTTTGAAATCACTCGGACATCACTCCGTCGTAATATTTTATGTATACTAATAATATCTTGAAATAATATAGAGCAAATATATATATATATATATATATATATATATATATATATATATATATATATATGTAAATCGATTAAGAGAGTTTAGAGAAATATATTTTCAAGTTTCTATGAAATAATGAAACCTATTGAATTCTATTTATAATAGATTTTTGAATTATTAAAGTGAATTATTAAAGTATGAATTATTAAAGTGAATTATTAAAGTATGAATTATTAAAGTGAATTATTAAAGTTAAAGTAAAGTAAAAGTAAAGTAAAGGTAAAGTTAAAGTATAGTAAAAGTATAAAAACTATGTATGTATAATACGTGTATAAATATATATAATATTAATTTAAATCGTTATATATATTTAATAAAATAAAATATAAATATCGTTATATTTATTATACTGGTTAAGTAATGAGTTGTCAAAAGTGATTCTAGATATTTATAAAAGTTATATACGTTTTAATAATAAAGTTCTTTTTAAACTGAAAACGTTTTTGTACGTTTGAAAATAGATTAATAGAATATTATGGAAACCAATTCTCCACTAGCTTTTGTCTAACTTTCGTAAATGACACTTTTTATTTTTATTTATAAATAGCTTTACAAATTATTCCTAATATCGTTAAGAGGAATAGATTACTCAAATCATAGTGGACCTCTCAACAGAGACTTGTAATCATAATTCAATGTTTCTGATAATTCAATCATTTAATATATTTTTTTTTAATTTCGTCGATAATCATATTGAAACAAATACGTTCATATAAAGCATTATACTTTTAAATACTTTGTTGACATTTTCAGTTTATAACATATACACATATACATACATATTCATATATGTTCATTTAATGGTTCGTGAATCATTGGAATTTGGTCGAGGTTTAAATGAATGTATAAACATAGTTTAAAATCCTTGAGATTTAACTTAACAAACATTGCTTATCGTGTCAGAATAATATAAAGATAAAGTTTAAATTTAGTCGAAAATTTCCGGGTCGTCACAGTACCTACCCGTTAAAGAAATTTCGTCCCCGAAATTTGATAGAGGTCGTTATGGATAACAATGAGAATGTTATTATGACGGTTATGAAGTTTTATCATGTCTAAGAAGTATGGATAAAATAATTCGATTACTCAAAGCGTATGAGGGAAGTTATCGTAAATGAAGAAAATAAGATTATAGTGATTCGTCATATCTTTTGACGTCATCACAATTGATCTCCGAATTTAAAGAAAATCTTTGTAATCTATGTTGGATTTGATGCTTCGGTGATTAAGGAGATTATGATTCTCTTCGAATTAATACGATAATCCATCTTGATTTCTCTGTCGGGTATTTCACTATAAATCCACCTCCTTCGTTTCCTTACAACTCACACCTTCTATTCTTTCTCCCTCAAATCATATTTTAAAGTATTTGTCAATATGATTCATCCAGTACTGATTCTCGATATACTCCTCACTTTCATATCTGTCGTTCTTCTTTTTCATCTGCCTCCTGAAGAATCTATTTACTTCTACTATACTCTCGGTTTTATAGTGTTTTTAGTTCTTCCGTGTCTTTATATTGCTATATGCATCGATATATACGGTTTATAATTTTTGGGTGGTTGTTGGGTTTTATATCTTTCCTTATATTTCAAAGCCCCTGCTTTTGTCTTCTATAATCATTGACATCCAAGTTAATGCTCCCTTCTATTTGCTGCGATTTATACTCCAATTTCTATTTTAGAGTTTGTCCTTTCGTTTCTTCTTCTTGCGATTAAGCAACGTTTGTAATGGTCCAGTATTCGCAGATATGAATTTCAGAATGAACATAGTTAATGTTCTAAGAAGGAAATGGTAATGGCACGATCTTGATTTGTTAATTTACCAGAATACCCTGAAAAGACCGAATCATCAAGAAAATATATTCTTGATATTTTTAGAGATTAAATAGAATACAAGAGTCGTGTAACATGGAACATGATGACGGCATGGTCTGTGAATCGTCATGTCCCATTAGAAACTCAGCATGACTTACTGTAATATAATCACGTTGATCAAGTGTCATTATATTATACTAACTCATGCTTCAGTTCCCTTCACTACTTCAAAACATTCATAATTTAAACTCGAAAGTTTATAGAATATAGAAACTAATAGTTTCTTATATGATGTAACACTGATAGCGCAAAGAGATAAATGACTTCAGATAAGATTAGTTGTGAAAATATCTTCAGAAATATCGCGGATATTTATAATGAAAGATATGATAATATCTTAGAATTTCTAATATTGATGGATGATGATGAAGATTTGTCTGTAAAGGTTTAGAATAAAGAGTAAGGTATTCATTAATGACTTTAGCAGGCACTGAATCATTTGGATTCTTTGAAGGCAGATTTAGTCTTTGTGATTTGTCCACAGCCTCCTTCATAGTCTGTTCAATCCGTTTTTCAGTTCCAAACCTTCTCTTTTTCTCAGCTTTACCACCTTACTATTCTTTGTCATCAAACTTTTTACTGTTAAGATCGTTTACAGTTTTTGATGCTTCGTCAACATTTCAAGAACTAGTTTGCAGTTCAAAATATTTTTCAGAACTTCACATTCAAAGTATGTAAGTCCAGGAGATAGACGTTTTACGTACACATATAACTGTTGGCGTAGACATGCTGCGAGATTTCAAAATACTGGTTACTGTTTTTCGATGATTCGTATGACAATTCTCGTTACAAGATGCGAATGAGTTAATGATGTGATTTCAATAAATATAATGATTTTTCGAAAAGTCAAAGATAATTGAAGTTGTTGGTAAGTTTATTGCTAAGGTGGCGAGATATGAAAGGTCCCCAGTAACGATGACGAAAGGGCAACGTATCTATCGAGGTTATAATAAGACTAGTCCGACTGAAAAGTCGAAGTTGATTTGCTGGAGCTGTGACAAAACTGTCTACTTTGAAAAGGAATTGAAAAGTCATTTTAGTTAATAAATGCCAAAGGGTCTGACACGGATACGCGTCGAACTATGACTTTGGCTTCGAGAGCTTTTTAGGTACATAAATGTGGGTAATATGTGGTTGGATCATCATCTCGATTGTTCATTGTTTGAAGTGTCTTCGAAAACTTCTGAGAGTTTGAACACAGTTTGTAATCGTTAATATACATATGATGTTCTAACACGGTTTTGAAATCAAAGTATAGCTTTGAAAGATGTAGAAATCTAAGAATGATGTCTTCTGTTAAATCATGACTTGGATTTTGATTTGTCAAAATCAGAATGCGTAATCAAATTTGGGTGAGAATGGTTGTTTTGATTTCTATACAAGAATGTATATTGTTGTGAGATTTTGGGATTATAGTTGATGATTTGCTTAATCAGATTCGAAAAATGTAATATATTAATTGTGAATTTATATATCTCTCGGGTATTACCTACCCGTTAAAAAAAATTCACAATTAATATTTTGTACAACAGAATTTTATTACAGTCTTTATGAAAATATATATGTGCATATTTTCTTCAGATGTAACATAGATTTAATGAGTTAATATTAAATTAAACTCATTTGATTTACGGTTGAAACTAGAACTGAATAATCCCTAAAGACTTTAGAAATTACATAACTTTTACGGAGTATTTATTCAATAAAATTGAAATTATGAATTAATACTTCGTTATTTGTTGGTGTTTGTAACCCTTGCACCATATTCTCTAAAGCCACTACTCGAGCGCGAAGCTCGTTGACTTCTTCTATTACACCGGGGTGATTGTCGGTTCGGACGAGCGGATAAATAAAATCTAGAATTTGATGTAGTATATAATCGTGATGAGATACTCTGAAAATGAGAGAGAAAATGGTGTTTCGGACCGGTTCGCCGGTAAGTGCTTCAGGTTCATCGCCAAGAGGGCAATGTGGTGGATGGAAAGGATCACCTTCTCCTTGTCTCCAATTATTGAGGAGGCTACGAACCTATCCCCAATTCATTCATAATAGATGATGGCTAATTGGTTGATCCATTCCGGTCACACTGCTTTCGGAGCTTGAGTGGGATTCCATATCGGAATTCGAGGGACTTGAACTAATGACGAATTCCATTTCGTTCGATTGAATAAAGAATTTTTCGATATGAAATGATTTTTCGGCCATCGGGTGGTATTCTAATTACATAGAATATCTATATATATAGCGCAAAAGATTTCGTAGATTACGGAGGAAATTACGGGATATGTCAGGCAAAGTTTACAGTAACAGATACGCTAAGATATGGATTAGCAGATACGCTAAGATATGAATTTTGTCTATACACTATTCATGCAATCAATGCAGTAAGACGTGTCTAGACTAAGAATGATAAGCAGGTAATTTCCGACAAAAATGATAAGAAAAACTTTTAACATGCAGACACGGTCGAAGTCCAGGCTCATTAATGCATCCTAACGACTATCAGTTAGACACACTAATGCAGACCTGGTTCGCTAAGGCCACCGCTCTGATACCAACTGAAAGGACCCGTTCATATACATTATAAACGATTCACAATAGTTGATTACATCGCGAGGTATTTTGACCTCTATATGATACATTTTACAAACATTGCATTCGTTTTTAAAAGACAAACTTTCTTTACAACGAAAGTTGATGGAATGCACACCATTTCATAATACATCCAACTATAATTGACATAATAATAATCTTGATGAACTCAATGACTCGAATGCAACGTCTTTCAAAATATGCCATGAATGACTCCAAGTAATATCCTTAAAATGAGCTAATGCACAGCGGAAGATTTCTTTAATACCTGAGAATAAACATGCTTTAAAGTGTCAACCAAAAGGTTGGTGAGGTCATAGGTTTATCATAATAATCATTTCAATATATTAATAGACCACAAGATTTCCGTTTATAAATATATGTACACTCGCAAGTGTATAAAAGTATTCTATAAATTGTAGGCACCCGGTAACAAGCCTTAACGTTCATGTTTTACCCTCTGAAGTACACCAGATCAGGTGTGTTTAAAATAACCTCGAAGTACTAAAGCATCCCATAGTCAGGATGGGGTTTGTCAGGCCCAATAGATCTATCTTTAGGATTCGCGCCTACCGTACATAGACAAGTAGTTTAATGTTACCAAGCTAAGGGTATATTTCTGGTTTAAACCCACGTAGAATTAGTTTTAGTACTTGTGCCTATTTCGTAAAACATTTATAAAAAACAGCGCATGTATTCTCAGTCCCAAAAATATATATAAAAGGGAGCAAATGAAACTCACCATACTGTATTTCGTAGTAAAAATACATATAACGTCATTTAACAAGTGCAAGGTTGGCCTCGGATTCACGAACCTATATTAATTATATATATTTATATGTTGGTCAATATTTGTCTAACAATTTTTGGTCAAGTCATAGTGTACCACAATCCTAATGCTCGAGACTAATATGCAAAAGTCAACAAAAGTCAACGTGACCCAAAATGACTTCTAAAATTTATACGTGTTTATTATATAACTTAACTATAGTCGTTTTATATGTTTAAATATATTTATTAGATTTTATAATAATAAAAGTCATTTATTAATAAAAATTTATATTAACGTTTATATATGATAAAATATACTTTTATATATCTTAAGTAGTAAAATTTATAAAGTTCACTTAATATCTTAAAACTATAGTGGTAAGTATTATTAATGTAATTATATTACGCGTGGTGAAAAATATCTTTGTATCCCCTATTTATTTGATAAAATAATATTGATCATAATAATAATAAGTAAAAGTTGTATTATTTTGTAATAATAATTATTATTATTCTATAAAAAAATAACAATATTTATATTTACTAAAAATGTTATTATAAAATGATAATACTAACATAATAGTAATAATGATATTTTATAATAACAATGATATTTCTATTAAAATAATAACGACGATAGTAATAATAATCATTTTAACAATAATACTAAAATTCAGTTGACTATAACTTCAAATCCGTTCATCGAAACCATTCGATATCTAAATGAAAAGTTCTTAATTTTTCGCTAGCTTTCCAATGACATGCATATCATATACCCTATCTCAGTAGCATATGTATCTAATTCAGGATTCAACAAACCTATCTAAGGACAATATCGAATTACAAGCATGCATAATCCTATATACTCGAGCACTAGTCAGGGATACACTATTGATATATAAAAGTTAAGTTATGAGTGCTCACGTATCAATATTGAGATTCAATATTGCAGGAAAGTATGTAGACACAACGGAGATGATAAACACTAGATTGACCTCACGAGCATACCCATGAACCATACCCATCACCTCCATAGCTATAACCCATAATTTTCTTAGCTTCGACTCATTCAAAAAACTATTTTGAAATCACTCGGACATCACTCCGTCGTAATATTTTATGTATACTAATAATATCTTGAAATAATATAGAGTAAATATATATATATATATATATATATATATATATATGTAAATCGATTGAGAGAGTTTAGAGAAATATATTTTCAAGTTTCTATGAAATAATGAAACCTATTGAATTCTATTTATAATAGATTTTTGAATTATTAAAGTGAATTATTAAAGTATGAATTATTAAAGTGAATTATTAAAGTATGAATTATTAAAGTGAATTATTAAAGTTAAAGTAAAGTAAAAGTAAAGTAAAGGTAAAGTTAAAGTATAGTAAAAGTATAAAAACTATGTATGTATAATACGTGTATAAATATATATAATATTAATTTAAATCGTTATATATATTTAATAAAATAAAATATAAATATCGTTATATTTATTATACTGGTTAAGTAATGAGTTGTCAAAAGTGATTCTAGATATTTATAAAAGTTATATACGTTTTAATAATAAAGTTCTTTTTAAACTGAAAACGTTTTTGTACGTTTGAAAATAGATTAATAGAATATTATGGAAACCAATTCTCCACTAGCTTTTGTCTAACTTTCGTAAATGACACTTTTTATTTTTATTTATAAATAGCTTTACAAATTATTCCTAATATCGTTAAGAGGAATAGATTACTCAAATCATAGTGGACCTCTCAACAGAGACTTGTAATCATAATTCAATGTTTCTGATAATTCAATCATTTAATATATTTTTTTTTAATTTCGTCGATAATCATATTGAAACAAATACGTTCATATAAAGCATTATACTTTTAAATACTTTGTTGACATTTTCAGTTTATAACATATACACATATACATACATATTCATATATGTTCATTTAATGGTTCGTGAATCATTGGAATTTGGTCGAGGTTTAAATGAATGTATAAACATAGTTTAAAATCCTTGAGATTTAACTTAACAAACATTGCTTATCGTGTCAGAATAATATAAAGATAAAGTTTAAATTTAGTCGAAAATTTCCGGGTCGTCACAATTTTCTTCAGATGTAATCATGGATTTATGAGTTAATATGATATTAATCTCACTTGCTTTTTGGTTTGAGCTAAAATAAATAATCTCTAAAACTTTAGAGATTACATAATCACCGCCTAATAGTTCTTCAATGAAGTTATGAATCGATACTTCATCGTTGATTCTTATTATTACTCCTAGGTATCTATGGTAAGTACGATGTTGATGCTCGAGGTACAGATTGTGATGTTGAGGTGTGAGATGCGGATGTTGCTGTTGGTAACTGGTGTTGCCGGTGCTGTTGATGAAGCTCGTGGGTTTTGCACCATATTTTCCATAGTCTCTACTCGAGCGCGAAGCTCGTTGACTTCTTCCATTATTCCGGGATGATTGTCGGTTCGGACGAGCGAATAAATATGGTCTAGAATTTGGTATAGTATATAATCGTGACGAGATACTCTGGAAATGAGAGAGAAAATGGTGTTTCGGATAATTTCGCCTGTAAGTGCTTTAGGTTCATCGTCAAGAGGTAAATTCGGTTGGTGAAAAGGATCGCCTTCTTCGCGTTTCCATTGATTAAGTCGACTACGAACCCATCAGATAAATTGGGGATGGCTGATTGGTTACTCCATTCCGGTTACACTGCTTTCGGAGTTCGAGTGGAAATCCATATCGGAATAGCTGTCGAAATCCGAGGAATTCGAACTGGTTGAGGGATTCATCTCGTACGATCAGATGAAGAATTTTCGATAAGAAATAGATTATAGGATGTAGATTAGTACCCTGCGATACATAATTTACATATACATATATAATAATAAAGTCCCATAAGTTACGGAGGAATTTACGGAATATGTCAGGCAAGGTTTACAGTAACAGATACGCTAAGATATGATTTAGCAGGTACGATAAGATATGAATTCTGTCTATACACTATTCATGCAATCATTGCAGTATGATGTGTCTAGACTAAGAATGATGAGAAGGTAATTTCCTAAGGATGATAAGCAAATGATTTCCGACAAAATGATAAGCAGAACTTTTGACATGCAGACACGGTCGAAGTCCAGACTCACTAATGCATCCTAACGACTATCAGTTAGACACACTAATGCAAGACCTGGTTCGCTAAGACCACCGCTCTGATACCAACTCTAATGACCCGTCCTAATCCATCTGAACGAAGTCCATATCGATTATAAACGATTCACAATAATTGATTACATCGCGAGGTACTTGACATCTATATGATACATTTTACAAATATTGCATTCGTTTTTAAAAGACAAATTTTCTTTACATCGAAAGTTGATGGCATGCGTACCATTTCATAACATATTCAACTATAATTGACTTAATAATAATCTTGATGAACTTAACGACTCGAATGCAATGTCTTTTGAAATATGTCATGAATGACTCCAAGTAATATCCTTAAAATGAGCAAATGCACAGCGGGAGACTTCTTTCATACTTGAGAATAAACATGCTTTAAGGTGTCAACCAAAAGGTTGGTGAGTTCATTAGTTTATCATAATCATTCATTTTTATCATTTTAATAGACCACAAGATTTTCATTTCTCATAAATATACGTCCCATGCATAGAGACAAAAATATCATGCATATGGATTGAACACCTGGTAATCGACATTAACAAGATGCATATGAGAATATCCCTTATCATTCTGGGAAGTCCTTCGGACATGATAAAAACGAATTCGAAGTACTAAAGCATCCGGTACTTTGGATGGGGTTCATTAGGCCCAATACATCTATCTTTAGGATTCGCGTCAATTAGTAGATCGGTTTACTAATTCTTAGGTTACCAAGAAAAAGGGGCATATTCGGCTTCGATCATTCAACCATATAATGTAGTTTCGATTACTTGTGTCTATTTCGTAAAACATTTATAAAAGCAGCGCATGTATTCTCAGTCCCAAAAATATATATTGCAAAAGCATTTAAAAAGGGAGTAATGAAACTCACCAAACTGTATTTTGTAGTAAAAATACATATGACGACATTGAACAAAAGTAGGGTTGACCTCGGATTCACGAACCTATATCATTTGTATATTTGTCAATATACATAGTTGTAATCGACCAAATATATATATATATATATATATATATATATATATATATATATATATATATATATATATATATATATATATAAATAAATTTATTAGTTATATCCTTTTTATATTAATAATATATATATATGTTTCTTATATTCAATTTGTTATATTAAAAAATAATAATAATTTTCGTTATGTTATATGTATTAAATATATTTTTGATATATACATACATATATATATACATA
The DNA here is from genome assembly GCF_046630445.1 of Rutidosis leptorrhynchoides. Classification (NCBI taxonomy): domain Eukaryota; kingdom Viridiplantae; phylum Streptophyta; class Magnoliopsida; order Asterales; family Asteraceae; genus Rutidosis; species Rutidosis leptorrhynchoides. The sequence goes on along the minus strand of NC_092338.1, from coordinate 7,562,356 downwards.
TCATTTGTATATTACTAATAGTAGTTATATAAAATTTATACTAAATTTCATTTAAAATCATATACTATATTATATCTTAAATTATGTTTTATATATGTTTATTTTGTATATATATATATATATATATATATTTAAAGTGATTAATATAGTTATATTACTCTATATATATATATATATATATATATATTTAGTATTATATAAAAAATACCTAATTTGTTGTATATATAAGTATTTACATAAATAGTTATTAATACGTTTTATATATATAGTTATATAAACTATTAATATAATTATAATATATGTATTAAGTATGTGTTAGATACAAAATATTTATCTGTAACAAAAATGTTGGTTTTGATAATAATAATTTATTAATAATAATAACTTTCTTGATATTGATAATACTAATATTAATAACGTTATTGTTAAAATTGGTACTTATGTTAATAATAATGATAGTAATACTAATAATTATAAAAATGACATTAATACTAATATTAGTGAAAATAATAATAACTTGTATTATTTTTATAATAACAATAACAATGATCCTAGTCATAATCATAATAATATTAGTAGTACTTAAAATGTTAAATCAATGATAATAATAATAACATTAATAATACTTTTAGTAATAATAACGATAATTGTTATAATACTTATCTTCATACTAATAATAACTATTATAATACTTATAATATCAATAATAATAATAATAATAATAATAATAATAATAATAATAATAATAATAATAATAGCAACAATATCAATAATCATAATAATAACAATAATAACAATAATAATAATAATAATAATGATAATAATAATAATAATAATAATAATAATAATAATAATAATAATAATAATAATAATAATAATAATAATAATAATAATAATAATAATAATAATAATAATAGAAATGCATACTACCTCAAGGAAAACGGTTTTTAAAAAAAATTGCCTCTGCCCGGATTTGAACTCAAGACCTCTCGCTAACCCGAAATCTCCATTTACCATTCCTCTACCTACTGTCTTTCTGATTAAAACCCCGAATTAATTAACATAACCCGTAATTATATTTTTCCCATTTATTTATTCATCTTCACAGACCCAGTCGACCAGCGTAGGATCAAACATATCAAATACAAACTGATTTGTTTTTGATTTCATGAACTAACATAAACGATTCACATGTGGTTTTCTTGTATTAACAGCAAACGAAGAAAGAAAGAAAAAAAATAAATAAAAATAAACCTGTTATTGTTCGCAAAAAAAAAATGAACTTGATATGTCATTTTGAAATTGAGATGTTTTGGGACCTCACTTCCTTCATAAAATATTTCCTAATTCGTCATTAAAACACTATGGAACTAACAATCAAATTGGAAACAATGTACAATTCATGAATTTGAAGAAAGAACAAACGGTTGACTTTTATTGATTGAAACTTTGACCTAAAAATTAAAATTCGTTAATTGGAATTGGAAACTGAAATTTTGGATATAGTTTGAGTGGAAGATTCCTAACGAAACTACATTTATGGATTTTGATAACTCATTCGAATTCGAGCTTCTAATTAAACGGGTCATGAAAGAAAAAAAAAAGTAAACGGGTTTTATGCTTTTCTGTTTGCTCTTTTCCTTTCTGAATAGCAGAACAGCAGAGATTGCTATAAGGGTGGATGAATAATCGAAGTGGCCAACAAAGATTACATTAATTTTGTTTTGTAAATAAAAAAAAAGTCGCCAGTGGGTTCACGGGTAGGGAAGAAACAAAAAAATATATATATGATAAAGGAAATAATGTATCTGATACGCGATGTATATATATATATATATATATATATATATATATATATATATATATTATAATTGATATTAATATTTAATAATTACCTTAATAATAATAATACTATTATTAATTAATAACACTATCAAACCCAATAATACTAATAATAATAAGAATAATGGTAAAAACAATAGAATACAATGATAATAATAATTTTATGTAAAGATGATGGTTTTTAGTAATAATAATAATAATAATAATAATAATAATAATAATAATAATAATAATAATAATAATAATAATAATAATAATAATAATAATAATAACTTAAATTATAATTTTTACTACCAACTATAATAATAATGATATTGATAATAATAATCTTGATAAGGATAATAATAATAATACATAATCATTTGTAGTAACAAAAATTGTTGTCTTACAATTAATTACAATATGAATAATGATATCAACAATACTAATAATATTAATAATAATAGTAGTTATATAATAAATCAATTATATCAAATTCCATATTTATATATATACAAAATAATAATAATAACATTGTTATTAATATTAGATACATAATCTGATAATAGTAATGAAAGTAATAATAATATTAGTAAAGGTAACAAATTAAATGCATTAAATTTCATATCTATATATTATCTATAATAGTATAACTAATACTGATATTAATTATTAATATTAATATTAGTATTAATAATAATAATAATGAAAGTAATAATAATCTTATTATAACAACTATATTTTAATTTGTTAATAATAATATATTTTTAATTATGTAATATTTAATAATCTTATAATATTTTATATGGTAACTCTTTTGATTCTTTATTATTTAATTTTATATAAATTATTATACATAGATCTCATATGTCTATATATATATATATATATATATATATATAGATTCATTTTAAATTGTACTTAATTATTTTGTATCTTATTTTACATATCTAATTCCAATGTTTAAATTATATTTTATAATTTCAAATTACTACATATATTTACAATTATATATATACATATTTATTTACAAACAATTATTCGTGAATTGTCGGGCATAGTCAAAGTTCAAATTGAATTCATCAGAATAGTTCAAAATTTTCGAGACTCATCATTACTGACTTTGCTTTTCGTGTCAGAAACACATAGAGATTAAGTTTAAATTTAGTCGGAAATTTCTGGGTCATCACAGAAATGTGGCATGGTTGGGGTAGATTCGGGATAAATTAGGAATCTTCTATTGGTTCCTAGGATGTAGTTATCTCGAGTGATGTGCTTGTAGTCACATCGGGTTCATTGTGAGTCGGGAAGTGTTACGGTGGATTCGGTTAGTTAAGTGGGTGAGCCAACTCACGAGTTCGGCGCGTACTTAGTCACTCTAAGTAGTGGGTGCATTATTTGAGATTGTCATTGGTTGTAGTTACCCATCGTAACTAGGATAACCGATTAGTGTATGTGTGTGCGACGAGGACTTAAATCCCGTAATGGGGCGTATCAAGTCTAATGATTGTAGATTTGGGTCACAGTCGGTAGAGTGTGTGGTTGGAGAATCGTGTAAGGATTCTAGTTGTGGGTCGCCTAGAAATTGGCAAATCGAGGAGTCTTCGGGTCATTAAACTCATGAGAGTGGGACCCGTATGATGATGATTGCGTTAGTATGTTAGCATGTTATGGATTATAGGGTAACTTTCCTAACGGAATATCCCTTATTGTGGTGGTCGTGCCGATGTGCGGAAGGGTGTAAGACTTGGTGTTTCCAAGCATCTCTTTAGTGTTAAATGAAAGGGTTCGTGAGGCTACATCATTTTGTCCTTATGGAAATTGTGGCTAGCGTGTGATCGCTAGGAACTTTCAAGAAGACAACAAACCGTAAGGTTTGTCGGGTAGGTATGACTTTGGGTCATTATTGTGGAGAAATGGGTGACATCGGGTGTATGAAACCCAAAGATCAAGTTTCTAAATTTCGGTAGATTGTGGTGGGAGTCTGCATGACACTGCGTCAGGTGCCTCTTTATACCTGCTAGTGTAATGTCATACTCCGGTAGTGGTGTGATCACTTTGTGCTTAGGGTTCCCGTGAGATACCCCTGGAAGCAGCGGAGATTACAATAGTGATCGATGGGTGATAGTAATTTGGTGGTTACGAAAGTCGAAGTTAGAGAGCATTGCGGTAAATACTTCCTATGAAGTGATGGATGAGCGAATCTGGTTGCTCTTATGATAGACGGGTGAAGATGACCGGCGAGCCGGTGACAGACTTAATGTTTGGTTAAGACCGAAGGTTATGATGAAGTGTTGATATTGCGGCCGATGCAATTATTGTGTTGGATTGGTCACTCTTCTCCATGAGAGTGAGCAATTGTTGGTAAAGGTTCGTTGAGTGGAAGGTCGGGTGATCTCGACAGAGATGCACGACTGATTTATCGGAGTGACGTATGCTTAGGCATAGAGACGTATGTGGGACTCTGGCAGAGTTCGCTTTGCGAACGATTATGGCAGACGATTGTGATTTGTGATATGAAGGTGCGAAGTCGTCGCGTGTACGGCATCTGTGGTAATTTTTGTATAACGGCTCTGAGAGCCTAAGGTGAAATTTGCAGTGATTCGGTGTTTACGATCAATGATGAAAATGATCACGTTTGTTGCGAAATGGTAATTCCGCGGGGTGTTATCATCTTGGCGGTGAGAATGTGAAGATGAATCCTAAGTGGGGGAGTTTTTACTGCCGCCCGAGGAAGATCCAGTGGTGTATTGTATACTGAAGTCTCCGAGTGTACCGTGCTATACCTCAATAGGGATTCATAGACCCTAACGAGGAAGAGTGACGGGTTGTTGATGTTGACTCGAGATCGTGCGTTACGATTGTGAGTTACAATTTCGAAATGTATGTGTAGAGTTGTGATAATGGGATCAAATGAAGTGTAATTCTTTTTAAGCAGGGTGGTCGTGTAGTACCAGAGTGCGGTACGAGACCAAATGTAAAGCTTCAGATCTCGGAGTGAGAGAATGAAGTTATCGTTGCGGGTGCTCTCATAATGAAAATCTGGGTTGTTATGAAACTCGGATGGTACTATTGAGTAGGTACATGTTAGTATTGTGGTGTTTGCTGTATTTTCCCTGTCGGGAAACATGATCGTGAGGATCTTCAGTGGATTATTCCACTTTGTGGATGATTGTGAGGCGGGGAGCGCCGGTTCTGATTGTCTCACATCGAGACACGCGGATGTTGTTATTTGTAAGGGTGTGTACCCTAGTGATGTGACCCGTTAGTTTTATTTAAATGTCGAGGCCATCCTTAACGGACGGTTCAGGAAGGAGGATTCACCCTGCATAGGTGAATATAATTGTGAGTAGTGTGGAAAATTGCGAATTGTTATGAAGATAATTCGCTGTTGACGGGATTCTAGTACACGAATAGTTTCCATGCTATTACTAGGAAGCTGTAATGTATGATGTGTTGTAGGGTTTAAGGGAGAAACCCTGTGTCGAGTGTTGATGTTTTTCCTAGTTCGTGGTGTATTATTGTTGTCCTGGATTAATCCAGAGACTGGTGGTGGTGAGCGGATCGATCGATGGGAAAGTTTGTGTTCCCTAGAGTGATTATTTTGATGATACCAAAATTTCTTCGTTGAAGGAATAATCCGGTTGCGGAAATAAGGGAGGTTGGTTCTTGAAATAGAGAACATACTCAATTGACCGGTTGAGTGGTGCGTTATGGACTGTTAAAGTACAGAGTTTTAATGGGGGTAGTTTGAATATTGAGCACGTGAAATATCGCTTGTTGCGGTAATGCACGTTAGTGATTATTAGCGTGTGGTGAAAACTTAGGATTAATGGAAATTGTTATTGGAATTGTTGCAGACATCGAGTTTGGATGTGTGTCGGAGGGGGAATTGGCTCAAATACACTTTTTTAAAAAGTTTTATTTCAAAATACACTTTTTGTAAAAAAATTGTCTTTTTACACCATTGGGTAGACCAAAGTGTTGGTCGACCACCATATACCTTGGTCGACCACCTCATTTTTCAAGGTGGTCGACCAAGCTTCATTGAGGTCTCGGTCGACTACTGTGTATTCATGGTCGACTACCTCTCATATTTTCATGGTCGACTACCCCCACAAAAAATAACGCGGGCGACCCAAATGGTGGTCGACTACCCAAACTTCATATTTTGGGTCGACTACCTCTCATAATAATAATAAAAAAGTCTTAAATGGTCGACTACCCAAGCTTCATATTTTGGGTCGACTACCTCTCATAATAATAATAAAAAAGTCTTAAATGGGTAGTCGACCACCATTTGGGTCGCCCGCGTTATTTTTTGTGGGGGTAGTCGACCATGAAAATATGAGAGGTAGTCGACCATGAATACACAGTAGTCGACCGAGACCTCAATGAAGCTTGGTCGACCACCTTGAAAAATGAGGTGGTCGACCAAGGTATATGGTGGTCGACCAACACTTTGGTCTACCCAATGGTGTAAAAAGACAATTTTTTTACAAAAAGTGTATTTTGAAATAAAACTTAAAAAAAAAGTGTATTTGAGCCAATTTCCCGTGTCGGAGGACTATAGAGTGTAGGTTCGGATTGGTGAAGTGACTAGGATCACGAGGACGTGATCGAAATAAGTGGGGGAGAGTTGTAACATCCCGTTTTTCATCATACATGTCTGAGGTACGTGATTGATCTTTAGAATGTTCATATTTGGTTGTATAATAGTATAAAGATGATTGTACGATGAGTGTATGAAGTGTACCAAGCGTGTACGTGTTGCTTGTTCGAATGTCGAAGAAAATTGGACATTGTTTGAGTTACAAGGTGTGTACGTACCTTTTTGACCCCAAATAAAGTTTGAGTTGATATTTCAAAACCTTACCATTAGAAAGGAAATCTTATTACGTTTCCAACGATATTTGATTCATCGAAAACGGAGTTACGGTCAAAAAGTTATGGCCAAAACAAGTTCTTGAAGTTTGGATGAAACAGGCCATTGTCACGGCGCGACCAGAATGCCCACGGCGCGACAATTGCCTATTTTGAGGGCCAGAAAGCTTAAAAAAGTGATCTAAAATCACCCTTTGGGCCACGGCGCGGAAGGTTTGCTCCGCGGCGCGACAATAGGCACGATCTGATGCTGTTCAGCCTTTTAATGAGTTAAATGAAGGGCAAAGTTGGTATTTCACATGTGGACGGGTTTTTGACCATAAAACTGATCCCAATCTTATCCAAACCTCATTTCCTTCTCATTTCTTCCCTCCCACTCACACACCAAACCCTAGAGAGAGAGTAAAGGGTTTAGAGAGAGAAAGCTCGAATCGGGGAAGAAGAAGAGTGATTCGGGTCGAGTCTCAAGAGTTAAAGTTGTTCTCCTCGTTCACGGCTACTTTGTGGTAGTGATGGTAAGTTCTAACTCCGAAATTCATCTTTATGTTTTGATATTCAAGTTAGGGTTTTGAGCTTTTTAGTTGTAAAACCCATTTAGATAATGAAGTGGGTTTATGGAAACTAGTTATTTTTGATACATGGCGGGTTTTGGGTTGATTGACGTTTTGGACATGATTAGGCTTTGGTTTTGGGTGTAATCACTTAGTTTAGTGATTTTGGAAGTGTTGGAACCCTTTTGGGTGTATTTGGGTTGACTAATTTTGAAATGGGTCAAAATTAGGGTTTATGGGTCAAATTGGGTAAGCCAAGTATTTAACACTTGTGATTTGGTTTAATTGGTGTATTAGGGCCATTTTCACTTGTGTTAGTGATTATTGGTTAGTTTGGGCATTTTTATGACTTTGGTCAAAATGGGTAAATTGAATTGGGTCAAACTTGATGATGACACTAGTTTTGGTCAAACGATTGTTTAAACACTAGTGTTAAGTGTTAAAGGACGTGTTTGGATGTGAGTTAATCGTTGAAAATGATTTCGGGTTAAAATTGGTATTTTAACCATAAAGTCAAACTTGGTCAACCATGAAACGGGTTTTTGGGTAATATACGAGATAGTATGCGTTTAATGGCTAAAGTTGATGTATTTGGGTATTTTGGAAACGCGGGAACTAGTCTCGTTAGTTTTGGACCTTCGGGTATCGTTAAATGTATAAAAAGGTGTATTTTGCACTTAGGTGTCTAAATTGGAGGATTGTGGAGGTAGGTATAAACCCTTGGTTAAGGGCGTTTGCGTCAAATTCTCTTGAAGGGAATGTGTGTTGATTGTGTGAATACCTATATGTATATTATAGGTAAAAGCTTGCTCGGTTGCGTTTGTTGGCGACTTTACATACATGACTTGTGCATGCATCTCGAGGTGAGTGGAATAAGTATACATGTATGTATATAATGTATTTATTTGTAGGAACGGATATGTGTTGTCCGAGTTAGTGATATATGTCGTTGTACACTAACGGTTTTTATGAACGGATATGTGTTGTCCGAGTTAGTGATATATGTCGTTGTACACTAACGACTTTTATGAACGGATATGTGTTGTCCAAGTTAGTGATATATGTCGTTGTACACTAACGGTTTTGTGAACGGATATGTGTTGTCGTTTCGCCAAGGGTTAGTGATATATGTTGTTGTACACTAACGGTTGTTATGAACACCGATAGGAAATTCGAGTACCATTCCTTTGTACGATTGGTTAACCATGGTTGTGTGAATTTTGTATTAGTATGTTAAATTGTGAACTATATGCTATTGGTGTTGCTAGCTTATTGTGAATTGCGGATATTAGTTTATGCATGATGTTTGCATGGTTGTTGAATTGCTAGCTTGTATGCGGTACTGTGTAAGTGATTGCAAGTAAGTAGATTATATATGTATATGTATAATTATTGCATTCTGTGACGATCGCTCCAAATCCATATGGACAATACGTCATTCATCGATTTCATTGCGAGGTATTTGACCTCTATATGATACTTTTTGTAAACATTGCATTCTTTTGAAAAGGCACACCATAAATGCATATTTAAATCAAAGGTTTTCGACATCTGATGATTTCTACATATAGACAATCATTGTAATATAATAGTTTACAATGATACTTCCGTTGACAATGCAGTCAAAATAAGATACATGGTGATGATTTGGTGAATGCAACGTTTCCTTGAAAAGTATGTCATGTAAGACTCCATGCACATAGCTTGTCTAACATATAAGCAAACAGCGGAAGACTTCTAGAAAACCTGAGAATAAACATGCTAACAAGTGTCAACACAAAGGTTGGTGAGTTCATAGTTTTAATGTTGCACATAATCTGTATATAAAGGTGGATCACAAGATTTCAGTTGTTCAATCCAGAAACGTTTATCAAAATATTCTACGAAATTGAGCACCCTGGTAACTAAACTTAACGTATATATAATTTGTACCCTTTGTATAATCATCTTAATAATACACGCAAACCAACGTGTACGCTTCTCAAATAGCATACGTCCGTTAAAAGGCTAGTGCTATAGCTCGGACGGGGATATAAAGCCCTATGGATCCATATACTACTACTCGCGCCCACCAGTTCTTATAACTGGCAGTTAACAGGTACCAACGCTAAGGGATTTTCGGTTCAAACTCAGTGTAGAATTTAGTATGTACTTGTATCCATTGCGTTTAAAATAAAGTGCATGTATTCTCAGCCCAAAAATATAGATTGCAAAAGCAATTAAAAAGGGATCAATGAAACTCACGCATATAAATATTGTAAAACAGTTAATAAAGCATTTGCATGTATTCTCAGCCCAAAAATGTAAAGAGTAAAAGGGGAGCAAATGAAACTCACGCATATAAATATTGTAAAACAGTTAATAAAGCATTTGCATGTATTCTCAGCCCAAAAATATAGATTGCAAAAGCAATTAAAAAGGGAGCAAATGAAACTCACCTTAGCAGCATATAAAGTCGTTCACCAAAATGTGATCGAAACACGGATTACCAAATAACCGTAGATCTCAACCTAGAGAACATATGTTGGTCAATAAATGTCTATCAAGCTAGGTCAGGTCAGAGTGTATCACAATCCTAATGCTCGATATTGACATACAAAAGTTATCCAATGTTGTTTCAAAAAGTCAATTTTGACAATAGTTTAACAAAACGAGACGTACCTTATATAAGGATTCATTTACTCGGTTGGTAATATTCAAAAATTCAATTTATCAATCTCGTAAACAAGTTGTTTAAATCTTAATTGTAGATTCAAAAGCAATTTCAATTAACTTCAATCATAATTCAGTTGCTCATATCTTTTAATCCGTTCATCGAAATTATTCGATATCTAAATAAAAAGTTATTATTTTTCGTCAGCTTTCCAAAAACATGTATATCATATATCTTTTACCAGTAATATATGTATTTAATTCGTGGTACATCATAAACTGTTTAACAAGGAAATTTAGCATACAAGCATGTATAAATATATATACTCGAGCACTAGACATGGATACACAATTATTATATAAAAGATAAAATATAAGTACTTACATATCAATATTGAGATTCAATATTGTAGAAAAGTACGTAGACGTAACGGAGATGATAACACTAGGTTTGACTTGCAAATAATACCCATGAATATTACCCATAACCTCCTTGCCAATAACCCATAATTTCCTTAGCTTTATCCGGCTCATAAAACTATTTTGAAAGTGACACGCTCATGACCTCGTCGTAGTATTTTATGTATAATACTAATAATAATACAAATACTACTAATAATAATAAGATTAATAATAATATTAATCTTAATAATAATAATAATAATAATAATAATAATAATAATAATAATAATAATAATATAATTAATAAATATAATACGGAGTAATTTTTAAATTAAAACAGAGGCAGATATCTCGAACTTTATAGGTGTGGCCTGTCCAGGACTGCCATGCGATCGCATGGCCTCCAAGACCATTTCCCATGCGATCGCATGGGATGGATTTCCAGCTCATGATCTTTTAACTTCTAGTTTGTCGACATATTTTTTAATTATTAATATAATATATTTAATTTATATAATTAATTATATATTATATTAAATTCACATGCATAGTTGACTTGTAATTTTCGTTCCGATAAGTCGTACGTCGTCACTCGACTTATGTCCCGGTTCCAGTTTTTCAAACGTCCTATCGTATACTGAGAAAACTTGTACTTTACGTTTCGTGAATCGTACCTTTGTCAAAATATAGTCTTAAATCATCCATAAACTATACCACTGTAGCAAATTCACTGTAGCAAATAGTGATTTTTAAAAACACTGTAGCATTTTGGGTACTGTAGCAATTTGAAAATGTTACTATCGTTTACTAAATAACTTGAAATTATATATATGTATATATCTTTTTAATATACATAAATCAGTTTTTAAATACACATTGGAAGTTATTTATAAATAAATTTTAATAATAAATATTTCAACTTATCATATATATTCAAATAGATATTTAAACCAATAAGTTTTATGTACGGTATCAAATAATTAATACATTGTTACTTTTTCAAGTTATAGTATATATGTATCTATTTACATATAATTGTTCGCGAATCGTCGAAAACAACCGAAGGGTATTTAAATATATAAAAGTAGTTCACAAATTTTGAGATTCAGTTTTACAGACTTTGCTTATCGTGTCGGAAATGTTAATCATACAAAGATTAAGTTTAAATTTGGTCAGAAATTTCCGGGTCATCACACATTCACTAAGCGTTAGCTTACCCCTCTCGTTGTTTACCTTTTTTCAGGTATTGTGATTGTGAATCTAGCAAGTTGTTAGACTAGATGCGTAGGAGCGCTTGGGCTCGATGGGGTAGCTTTCGAATACGGATGTGGATTGAGGATTTGGTAGATCCTCGGAATTATGCTCTTGGTATCGGGTTGGGCTATTGTGTCTTAACCGTGGTGTTGAATAAATGTTTCAAGGTCATATTGCTTGGTTGTGCTGAGTCAAACCTTGTATGTGAAATACATTATTGTAAGGATGTATGATGTCATTTGTAAACCAAGAGTCGAGATAAAACGTTAACGTGTTATTATGATAAATTGTATACGGAAAACTATTTTGAAATGGTTGTGTACTTGGATGCTATTGGGACCTAACAAATAAAAAAAAAATGTACTCCGTTTTTGGTTAAACGGATTGAGGTTGTTTCAAATTGTATCTAGATCTTCGGATAATTGCATGCGAAAGAGACTAGCTAAACTAGGATCGAATCTGCCACTTGTTCTCTGATTTGGACTCTGTGGTTTATGTTTTGTGAATTAACATGAATGCTTCTGGAATATGAATCTTTATATGCTATGAGATATATGTTTCGTTTGTTGCAACCTCTGAAACCTTATGCATTGTGCACACTAGGGCCATAATTTTGGTAATTTCTGAATTGAGCTGAAACAGAACACCCAACTTGAATGAAAAACTGTACCAATTGGCTAAACCAAAGTTGCTCATTTTCGGATATATGATAATTTGACTTGTCCTTGAACCATGGCCACTGACCTTGTGTTAATTGCATGTCCCTAGCTCCGGTTATAGCCATTACGAGATCAGTGCGCGGTCAGAAACTGATTTAGTAAACCATAAATGTACCCCTTCTGAATCCCGACTTGTAGACATCGTATGAGACCCTGGCCGGAGACCCTGGCCGGACTTTTTGGAATCAATTTTGAGTTTACTTGTGATCTGGAGTTTACCATGTTTCCATGAATTATGTGCTAGGAGATATTATGCGTTTGCAACATGTACATGAATGTTATGCATAACGATAATCTGTGATCACATATTGGGCAAACTTTGAACTACAATGCATTAGTTGAGCTAAGTTTGACATGTTGACCAACATTTGACATGAACCTAGTGATTTTGACTTTAGTTGACTACTTTGACCAAGTATGACTTTTGGTTTGACTTTGGTTGACTTTGTTTGACTTTCATGAGTTAGTTGACTTTTACTTTGAAACGCGTCGAGTCGAGCAATAAGACAACTTACTCTATGAAACCACTATTATAAAAAAAATACATGTTGACCAACCTAAATACGTATACTTAGGTTGCATTACTCGACACTAATCTGTACAAGTTATTTGCCTACTTTTCAATCCGAGCTTTATCAAATGTGAGTCTACAGTTCCGCTTTTTACATGTTTTCAGGGATGAGAATACACGCTGTTGTACTTACATTTTCAAATGCTTTTATATTGACACGAGTACTTATTATACATATTGATTTTGTTCACAAAGCCCCTAGCTTGAATACTTTTATTACCTTCGGGTAAGCACAATTTAGATGGATGGATTCGTTAGGTTAGACAAACCTCGCCCAAACAATATTAACCGTGGCACATTTACTTTGAACATTAGATACACTCGAACAAGTGTATAACATTTTTATGGGAAAAAGGGAGTGTAGTGGATTCTATACTCTCGTCATTGCTAGTATTCAGGTGCTCATGGATTATGTAAACGTTTCACAACTTGGAGTTGTACTTATAAAATCTCATGGTCAATGAACTTGAACTATTTTCTTATAACTGTTTTTCAGATACTGTTGCATTATTTTAAACCTGTAGATTCACTCAATATTATTGTTGACCCGTTTTGCGTGTTTTATTCTCAGGTATTAATTTCTTCCGCTGTAAAATATTGTTGTGTTAAGTAGAAGTCAAGCCAAGCACTAGGACCAGAGTTAACATTCCGTTAATGGATTTTTACGGGGTGTTATAATTACCTCTAAGGACCTGAGATAAAAACATGCAAAAGATCAACGAAAACGTTGAGTAAATCTACAGGTTTAGTAAAGCATTTAGTAAGTTAGGCCACGAGATTTCTGATATAAAAGCATCGTAAAATTTATACATTAGCATGAGCACTTGATTATAAGGCTTTAACCCTGCGGATAGCTAAAGCGCTACACGTCTTCCTTTTACCCTTTCCAAGCACACACCGATCAAGTGTACAAGTTACAATAGAATAAGCACCCCGTAGGTTGAGGCGAGGTTTGTCAAACCTAACGGTACCGTCCCTATAAGTCGAACTTACGTAAAGTAATTAATATAATCAAGCTAAGGGATTTCTGATCTGAACTCATATGTATATTCGTTTAAGTTACTCGTGCCTAATATGTAAAACATTTGAAAAAGCATGTTATCTCATCCCATGTAAAAAGTGGTAGGGACTGTAGACTCACCTTAGCAAAAGCACTGAAAATCTCTTAGTAAAACCGTACGGTAGTCGAACAATCACGACCGAAAAACGCAACCTAGTAAAATAGGTCATCTTAAGTAATTATAAAGGTCACACTATGTCAACCCATAGTGTACGCATAGTCCTAGTGCTCAGACTGATTCAATAAGCAAGTAAAAGTCAACTAGTCCAAACAAGTCAACAGAAGTCAACCAAAGTCAAACCAAAAGTCAACTCTATCAAAGTGGTCAAATAAAGTCAAACATCTCAGTAAGTCATGAAATCTTGGTCAACATGTCAATCCTAAGTCAACTAAAAAGTTATAGCTCATAGTTCATCAATTTACATGTACACAGTTTATCGCATGTCATTGAAAATACGCACATCTTAGAAACAACGAGCACAATTCATAGCACATAAATCATGAAGACATGGAAAACTCCAGATCATAAGTTGACTCAAAAAATATTCCAAAAAACCTATCCAGGGTCTCATACGACGTCTACAAGTCGAGTTTCATAAAGGGTCTAGTTACAGTTTACCAAATCAGTTTCTTCACGAGCATCAGTTTTAGAAAAAATCTCATTTAATTTAGAAAATAGCTTTTAATGAACGGCCAATTGTAGATTACTCCAAACACTCAAAAGTTTTAGTAGTAAAATAATTAAAGACTTTAATGTAGCCAATTTGTACAGATTTGCATAACTCTACAGACCTTTCATATTTAGACAACATTCAGACATGTCATTTGGCGTAGCATAAAACACATATCAAACAACGTTTTCAGCAGTTATCATACAAATGTAACATGCTTAGGAAAATATAAATAATTATATTCCAAAATACCAAGGTCTAAATTAATTCCTAGTTCACATGAGGTCATTTCTTTTGCATATGAAAACAGTTTCAGCTCACTATAAAAACACCAATCTTCGTTTTGACACACTGAGAGCAATACAAAACCTTTTGATGCAATTCTTTAGTCCAACTTACATGATTTTTAACAAGGATTACAATGGTTATCATTTCAATTACCAATTCATAAAGCATATATTCTAGAAAATTCGTATAGCATGCGAAACCTAATCAAAACTTCAATTGATCATAACTTAAGCATACGATAACGAAATCATGCAAAATCAAAGTCCAAACTTATTAATTTTTCGAGATCTATCCATCTAGATACAATTCAAGATCATTCCATAAACTTAAATAATCAGATTCATAACAAACAAATTCATAATTCATGCAAACGACAACAATCGAGCAAATTAACGACGAAAAACAACTCAAACCACAATCAATCGAGCACTTGACATTAATACACTATGTAATTGAAGGAAAACTGATCTAGAAAGATTAGGGTTATGAATTATACCTTAAAACACAATTAACTTATACTACCGCGTAGAGAACGATGCGAGGAACAACGTTTATGTTGAAGGTTTCTTCTAATTTCAAGTTGATGATGGTGATGTGGTGGTGGTGAGTGTCGACGATCACACGGGAGGGAGAAGGAGAAAACAGTCGACCAAAAATAGGGTTTAGGGATAAATGATAGTGTTTGCTTCTATTTATATTTAGTCTAGGGCCTAAAGACAAGTGAACTAGTAGTCCATTAAGCCCAAACTTCAAAGTTAAGGGGTCCATTAGGGGGTTCGTTCGATGGGGGTCCATGGGTAGTCCATGGGCTCGTTTTGCTTAAATACTCATGTGCGCATTGTCCGTTTCGAGTGCCGTTAATCATACCGGGTCTCCAGAACGTTAACTAGTCATTGAAACGAAATCACCGAGTTTAATTCATTAAATAATTAATAAATTAATTAAGTTTTTCATAAAGTCAATACTTATTAAAAATAATTATTTTATTGTTTTCCTGAGTTCCATAAACTGAAAAGCTTCAGAGACGATTATCTTGATCGTGTCGTTTCCTAAGTATTTCGCTATCCGAAACAATTTCATCAATTAATATAACCATATTAATTCAAGTAACCCACTAGGATCAAGTATGCATTTAAATCAATTAAACACATAAAGTTCTATGTAATCACCGTTAAATATTTAACGAACGAGTAACGATAGTAACAGAAAAAGTAGGGTTGTTACAGAATATCATAAGCGGTTTTGGGCCTATAATGTATCAGATGTCTGGATGTAGTTATTGAGCTTCTAAGGAACTACTAAATTCAGTTACAGGCCTCGTGTGACCTATGGTATATGATCGCGTTTACTTGTATGAAATCACTAATTGAGGGTGCAAATTATACCATCTTTACTATCTTTGTTGGATACCCACGACATCTGGATCTTTAGCTCGAGTTCTTGTTTAAAACGAGCTCTAAGTTAGGCTTGAACTCGAATTTGTTTCTGCTCAGCTCGAATCAAGTTTTTAACGAGCCGAACTTAGGTAACACGCGATTAACTTGGCTTATTTACAACCATAGTATTTAGCCTTGCATCATTTAATTGAAATGTAGTCGAACACACACTTGAAGCTATAACTTTTAGACCAATGTGCTTGTTTTTAAGGCCCGTTATCAACTTTTTGTCCTCAAATGCACTTAACGAACATTGTGGCTGGGCATCGTGGTACCACCACCCCTTTCACAATTAACACATGGACACCTAATTCATATTATTATTATTATTATCATTATTATTAGTAGTAATATTATTATTATTTCTATACATACTAAATGGCAAACATGTTTTGGTCGTTCGTAGTTATAATGAATGTAGTTTAGATTAGGGGGGATTTTATTTAATTGTCTTTTAGTTTAGGTACAAATGTTGCAACTTTGTAAGGGTATAAGTTGTAACTAAGGTAATTAGGAAGGATAAAATGAAACTCTTCAATTTAATTTATTAATCAACAAATAAAAGCCACCAAATTTTTTGATGACATTTATCTTCTTTTTTTTTCACCGCGAGTTAGATTTTTCATTTATCACCGTTCAACTTGAAATAACTTTTCTAACAAAACGCAACTAATTACATTCGAAACATAGTTTTTTAAAAGGGAAATATTTTGGATAAATTATATATATAAACAAACAAAACTAATTATATCAAGTAGATGACTAGAACAAGTGATTAAGTTCATGAGTTTGTAAGGAAAAAGACTTGTGTTCGAGTCCTCCTGCTCTTTTTATTTCCTTTTTTTTTGCAAAATGTATCATGTTGTCAGTATTTGGTTTTGATATAAATAAAGAAGAGAAAGAATCAGTAAAAAGAACGTTAATTTCGAGAAATATCATAATTTATTTACATATCGTGTTTTTAAAATTTTCAAATGTACAACATTATGTATGTATTAATGTATGTAATAAGTAAAAATACGTAAGCATTTTATATATAATTATCGT
>NC_092338.1:415000-477500 GCF_046630445.1 Rutidosis leptorrhynchoides | reverse complement strand
GCAAATCAAATAAAAAGAAAATCCAATGGGATTAAAGAGCACAACGATATTTTTTTTTTCTTCTTCTCTGCATGCTCCAATTTTTTTTTCTCTTAATTCAATTTCGAATAAAGTTTCAAAATCTAAAAATGCAGAAAGGTTAGAAATCTTTCTTTGAATCTATCTGCAAAATCTCAACTCTCAAATCTTTATATCGATCTTGAATTTTGAAGTCAAAGTTTAGTTTAAAAAAAGTCAACAATTGTTCTTGAGACAAATTCGCGTTCGTGTATATGTTTCTGATCAAATTGACGATTCCAGTAGTTTTTATACATGTTTAGAAAACTATTTCGTGTTATAAACATTATCTATAATGTTATCTATTACGAAATCAATTTTTTTTGTTTTGTTCCAAGAACCGACGCTGCAGTAGGCCTTTAGTGTTTTTTTTTTAATTTTAGAACCCAAATTATTTTTTTTTCTGTAATGTTTTGAAGCTTTAAAGGGAACCCCGATTTTTTTTTTTTTTTTTTTTTTTTTTTTGATGTTTTGTTGAATCCATGAGACTTGTGGAGAAGAAGAGGAATAGAAGAAAAACAGTTTATATATAAAATTTAAATTCGATATTAGTACAGAGAATCAGAATTGGTGGGATGGTCGAGAGTGTTTGCGTGTGAGCATGTGGTCACGAGATCGAGTCCAGAGGACGGTAGTTTCTTCTTTTTTTTTTTTTGAAACTCTTTTCATGTGAGGTAGTTTTCTTTTCTAATTTTATTATTATATATTAATTATTATTAGTATTATTATTATTATTGTGATTGTTTTGATTGTTATTGTTATTGTTATTATTAGTATCATACTTGTTATCATATTTGAAAGTATTAGACATTACTATTATTATTATGATAGGTATTAATAATATTATTATTAGTAATAAACTTATCATTTTAGTATTTTATCATCATTAGGATTATGATTATGATTATCATTATTATTATTATGAAGGAAATAAAAATATATTATTATCATCAATATTAGAATTTGTACCGGTTTATAAATAATAGTATCATCAGTACATTTACAATTAATAATATCATATTTATCAGTATCATCATTAATATTTACTAGTATTATTATGATTATCATTTATCATTTTATAAATATTAGAACCCTTATTATTAACATAAGTATGGTATTAGTATTAATATTATTTTAGAGTTATTATTATTAGTATCATTAACAGTTATCATTTTCATTTTTTTTGCTATTAGTATTATCATTATTAATAAAATTATTATTATTATTAGTAAATCATTATTATCTAAATTATTATTTTAACAAATAAATCTTTTGTACACTATATATATACTTATGGTATATACTAGGATTGTATTAATAATTCACATAACAAACTAATAAAATTTCATAAATACAATACTAACCACAAATATATGTATATAAATATATTAATGTCACTATTTAATGTCACATATTAATAAATGAAATTTTGTAACTTACATTATACGTATTAATATATACACAATTGATATAGGTTCGTGAATCCGAGGCCAACCCTGCATTGTTCAATGACGTCATATGTATTTTTACTACAAAATACAGTATCGTGAGTTTCATTTGCCTTTTTACCCTTTATATTTTTGGGCTGAGAATACATGCGCAACTTTTATAACTGTTTTACGAAATTGACACAAGTACGTGAAACTACATTTTATGGTTGGATTATCGAAGTCGAATATGCCCCTTTTTATTAAGTCTGGTAATCTAAGAATTAGGGAACAGACACCCTAATTGACGCGAATCCTAAAGATAAATCTATCGGGCCCAACAAGCCCCATCCAAAGTACCGGATGTTTTAGTACTTCGAAATTTATATCATGTCCGAAGGAGGATCCCGGAATGATGGGGATATTCTTATATATGCATATTGTTAATGTCGGTTACCAGGTGTTCAATCCATATGAATGATATTTTTGTCTCTATGCATGGGACGTATGTTTATGAGAAATGGAAATCTGAAATCTTGTGGTCTATTAAAATGATGGAAACGATTGTTTAAGTTAAACTAATGAACTCACCAACCTTTTGGTTGACACTTTAAAGCATGTTTATTCTCAGGTACGAAAGAAATCTTCTGCTGTGTATTTGCTCATTTTATAGATATTACTTGGAGTCATTCATGGCATATTTCAAAAGACGTTGCATTCGAGTCGTCGAGTTCATCAAGATTATTATCAAGTCAATTATAGTTGGATATATTATGAAATGGTATGCATGCCTGTCAACTTTCGATGTAATGAAAGTTTGTCTTTTCAAAAACGAATGCAATGTTTGTAAAATGTATCATATAGAGGTCAAGTACCTCGCGATGTAATCAACTGTTGTGAATCGTTTATAATCGATATGGACTTCGTCCGGATGGATTAGGACGGGTCTTCACAGTTGGTATCAGAGCGGTGGTCTTAGCGAACCAGGTCTTGCATTAGTGAGTCTAACTGATAGTCGTTAGAATGCATTAATGAGTCTGGACTTCGACCGTGTTTGCATGTCAAAAGTTTTGCTTATCATTTAGTGTCGAAAAATTATTTGCTTATCATCCTTAAAGTCTAAGACACGTCTTACTGCCTTTATTGCATAGACAGTGTATAGTTAAATTCATATCTTAGCGTATCTGTTATTGTTACCTTTGCCTGACAGCTTCCGTAGATTCCTCCGTAGCTTATGGGATTTTAGTATTATATATGCATATGTAAATTATGTATTGCAGGGTACTAATCTACATCCTATAATCTATTTCTTATCGAAAATCCTTCATCTGATCGTACGAGATGAATCCCTCAACCAGTTCGAGTCCATCAGATTTCGATAGCTATTTCGATAGTTATTCCGACAGCTATTTCGATATGGATTTTCACTCGAGCTCCGAAAGCAGAGTAACCGGAATGAATCGATCAATTAGCCATCATCTATTCTGAATGAATTGGAGATGGGTTCGTAGTCGACTTAATCAATGGAAACGCGAAGAAGGCGATCATTTCCACTAACCAAATTCACCTCTTGACAATGAACCTAAAACGTTTACCGGCGAACCTGTTCGAGACACCATTTTCTCTCTCATTTCCAAAGTATCTCATCACGATCATATACTATCTCAGATTCTAAACCTCATTCATCCGCTCGTCCGAACCGACAATCATCTCGGTGTAATAGAAGAAGTTAACGAACTTCGCGCATAAGTTGTAGTCTTGGAAAATATGGTGCAAAACGTACCAGCTTCATCCAAATCACCGGCACCAACAGTACCACCAACAACCCAAATTTCAATATCACATGCCTCAACATCTCAATCTATACCTCGAGTATAATCATCATTCTACATGACATTCTACATCAGTTATCTTCGTTCGACATGGTGATTATGTAATCTCTAATGTTTTAGAGATTATTTATTCTAGTTCCAACTGAAAACTAAATGAGTTGAATATCATGTTAACTCATTAAATTCATGATTACATCTGAAGAAAATATATATGTATATATGTTTTCATAAAGATTGTAATTAAAAATTCTTTTGTACAAACTGTTAATAATAAAAATATTTTAACGGGTAGGTAATACCCGAGGAATATTTAAATTTCACATTAATAAGTTACACTGTATATTCTTCGAATCTGATTCAACAGTTATTCACTATCCTATTTACAACCACCGGGATACTTATCCGTTCACCAAAGAATAACTATTTTCATTCAAATTCAATTTCATATTTGAATTTTGACCTATCAGAATCCAACAAGTGGCATAATGAAGAAATAATGGACACAATAAAAATTGATTAGAAACAGACTAATTAACAATATTAAATTTTATTAAGAAACCACGCTAACAAAATCCTAGCTAACTGTTCCTAGGTAACTGTTAATTCCGTATTACATTTTATTTATCGCAATTTATTTATCGCAATTTATTTATCGCAATTTATTTTATCGCAATTTATATTCTCGCAATTTTATTTATTGTCATTTAATTTCTGTTATTTACTTTACGCACTTTATTTATCGTCATTTAATTTCTGTTATTTATTTTACGCACTTTAAATATCGGGACACGTATACAAGGTTTTGACATATCATATCGACACATCTATATATATTATTTGGAATCACCATAGACACTCTATATGCAGTAATGATCGAGTTCTCTATACAGGGTTGAGGTTGATTCTATAATAATATATATACTTTGAGTTGTGATCGAGTCTGAGACATGTACACGGGTCACGATACGTATTAATTAATTCAAATATTATATATTAAACTATATATGAATGATTGCACTGTCAACTGTGGACTATCGACTGTGGACTAATAATATTGGACAATTAAAATGAATTAAAATATTGAATATAACATATGAAACTAAACAATTCTTCAAGTTTGCCACTTGATTTCGTCTTAAACCTCATTTGTATCTTCACGATTACATTCTGCGTTCAAACCTTTCATGATTCTTGAAAACACATCAATCGATAGGATGAATAAACCGCACTTCATCTACGGAAAGAAAGATTTATGCATATAGTTATGCACCTGAGAAACTCTCGGCAATTGAGTAAAAGTTCAACACGTAGCCGCGTTAGATCCTTTGGCATTTATTAACAAAAACAACTTTGCGATCCCTTTTCAAAATTAGCCAATTTTGTCACAGCTCCAACAAGTCAACTTCGACTTTTCGTACGAAACAACCTTATTATAACGTTTATATATACGCGTGCTCTTTTATTGTTACCAGGTAACCTTTCATATTCCATCATATTACCATCAGCGTTTAATCATCTAAAAACATAATTCTCCTGAAACCACCTCGGATTAATAACCGATGATTCAGATATCATAGCATTAAATGCAGAGGAAACAGAAAAATGGTAGATGGTCTAAACGGACAAAAGTTTGATGATAAAGAAAGGAGTGTTAGGAACGCTCGATAGAAAATTGGGTATTGAAAAACAGATTGAGTTACCCATGAAGGAGACCAGGGACAAATACAAGGACCAAATCCTATATTCAAAGGATTCAGGTAATTCTGGATCCGTTGAAATCTTTAGAGAATATCTTGCTCCGAAGTCATGTTAAAATCTTGCGGAAAATCTTTCTCCATCAACCGTCGAACTTAGAAATTCCAAAATATCATCATCAATATCTTTGATATTTCTGAGGATATTTTCATAAATATTCTCGTCCGAAATTATATACCTCTTCGTGCTTCCTGTGTATCAATATATTGGAAACATTCAATAGAAAATATAGTACCGAAAAGCAGATTATGCGAAACTATGAAGAAAGCCGTGGATAAATCACAAAGAATAAGTTTGACTTCAAAGAATCTAAATAATTCAATGTCTGCTAAAGTCTATAGTGAATAACTTGCTCCTTACTCTAAACCCTTGCAGACAATAGTTTCTATCATCCTCTGATCTTAGATATTCTGAGATATTATCGTACCTTTCATTATAAATATCCTCCATATTTCTGGAGATATTTTTATAACTATTCTTACTTATCTGAAATCATTAATCTTTTCGTGCTATCAGTATTACATCATATAGAAACTGTTAGTTTCTATATTCTGTAAATTTTCAAGCTTAAAATATGAATGTTATTGTAGTAATAATGGGAACTGATGCATGAGTTAGTATAATATAATGACACTTGATCAACGTGATTATATTACAGTAAGTCATGCTGAGTTTCTAAATGAAACGTGATGATTCACAGATCATAACGTCATCATGTGCCATGTTACATAACTCTTTCATCCTACTTAACTCCGTAACAAATCAAGAAAATGTATTCTTGATGGTTCTATCTTCCATGATGTTGATAAATTTGAAAATCAAATCGTGCTATCACGTTCCTTCATGCTTAGAACATTATAATCATTCGAAACTATATATCTATAAATTCTGGACCATTATTCGCTTGACTTGAAGTCGGGAAGAGAAAACAAAAGCATAGAGCTTTGAAATATAAGGGAGAATATAAAGTCCGATAACAACACATAAATTACAAACCGTGTATATCAATGTTTATCGCAACATAAAGATACGGGAGAATTAAAAACATTATAATCCCGAGGGCGAAGTAGAAGAAAGCATATTCCTCTGGTGGAAGTTGGAAAAGGAGAAAGATTGTTGCGATAGTAAGGATGAGGACAAGGATCAGAACTGGATTAATCATTTTCAGAATCTTTTGGATGTATGAACTAAGAAAGAAAGTATAAGAATGGTGAGAATAATGGAAAGGAAGAGCTTAATTTATACTGGAAATATCAGACGTAGTAATCGGGGCAGATCACCGTATTTAATTAAAGAGATCTTAATTTCCATAAATCCCGAAGAATCAGATTTTATAGATCTTCAAGATTTTCTTTAAATCCCTTAAATTCCGGAATTCAACCAAGGCAATGTCAAAAGTTAAGACGCGCCTTATTTTCTAAATTCAAACCTGACTACGTCAAAAGTTAAAAACAAATCTTTGTTTCTCATTTCATCCTTTTGTGAATAGCTTCATTCGCACTCTTCGAATAATCGAATTATTTTTATCCATATTACTCAATGATGATAAAACTCAAGTTATCAACTCATATTCGTCAGGAAAACATATTTATTGTTAGCTATGACGACCTCACTCAAATTTCGGGACGAAATTTCTTTAACGGGTAGGTACTGTGATGACCCGGGAATTTTCGACCAAATTTAAACATAATCTTATATGATTCGACTCGATAAGCAAAGTCTATTAAACCGAGTCTCATTATGTTTGAACTATTTCATGATAACATTTGACCTTTAACTATTTCCGACGATTCACGAACCTTTAATTATAACTAAGAATGTAAATATAAATAATTATATATAAAACTAATTATATTAGTATTAATGAACTATTAAGTAATTTTGTTATTATAAAAGATAACATTTAATAACTAAAGATTTTCATTTTGAATATATATAGTATATTGTATATAAATGATTCAAACATATTTTACCAACGTTATCAAAATATTAAATGTACAATGTTATACTTTGTAGTTAATTGTTTAATATACATAATTAATCATCTACTCAACATTTAAAACATGATTTTATATATATGGTAGTATACATATATACATAAATATAACTATATATATATATATATGATTTTATACATAATTATTATATTATGTATATGTAGAAATTTATAATATATCTATGATGAAATAATGTACTATTTTAATAAATATATATAATACTTACATATATAAAACATTTATATTTTTCATAATTACATACATAAGTATAATATAATTAGTATGTAAATAAATATTATAATATATTTATATTAAAATGCATAAATATATAATATTCAGTATATGTTACAATACATATTACATAATTATTAAATATTACATAATAATAGATGATATTAATAAATTAAATTTAAATACAAATATAGTTGTTGTAGTAATGTTATTTGTATCGTCAAATATCAATATTTGTATTCATAATATCACTTTATATCATATAAAGATGAAATTGGATGTATAAATTAGATTATTATTACTAATATTATTATTATCGATAAAATGTTAATATTATCATAATTAGTATGGTATTATTATTATTATTATTATTATTATCATTTTTACAATTATTATTATCATTAATATTATATTTATCATTATTATTAATTTTATTAATATTATTAGATATTAATAGTATTGTTATTATATATTATTATTATTAATTAAAAAAAAATAGTAGGGATCTATATTATACGCTTGACCTCTGTATCCTTTATCTCTATTATTATTATTTTTTTTGTTTCTTTCCTGCTCCCAACTCGTGAACCTGTGTTGACATTTTCTCCATTTTTTATCAACCGATCTCTATTATTACAACATGATTATGTATAATTGCAAATCAAATAAAAAGAAAATCCAATGGGATTAAAGAGCACAGCGATATTTTTTTTTCTTCTTCTCTGCACGCTCCAATTTTTTTTTCTCTTAATTCAATTTCGAATAAAGTTTCAAAATCTAAAAATGCAGAAAGGTTAGAAATCTTTCTTTGAATCTATCTGCAAAATCTCAACTCTCAAATCTTTATATCGATCTTGAATTTTGAAGTCAAAGTTTAGTTTAAAAAAAGTCAACAATTGTTCTTGAGACAAATTCGCGTTCGTGTATATGTTTCTGATCAAATTGACGATTCCAGTAGTTTTTATACATGTTTAGAAAACTATTTCGTGTTATAAACATTATCTATAATGTTATCTATTACGAAATTAATTTTTTTTGTTTTGTTCCAAGAACCGACGCTGCAGTAGGCCTTTAGTGTTTTTTTTATTTATTTTAGAACCCAAATTATTATTTTTTCTGTAATGTTTTGAAGCTTTAAAGGGAACCCCGATTTTTTTTTTTTTTTTGTTATTGATGTTTTGTTGAATCCATGAGACTTGTGGAGAAGAAGAGGAATAGAAGAAAAACAGTTTATATATAAAATTTAAATTCGATATTAGTACAGAGAATCAGAATTGGTGGGATGGTCGAGAGTGTTTGCGTGTGAGCATGTGGTCACGAGATCGAGTCCAGAGGACGGTAGTTTCTTTTTTTTTTTTTGAAACTCTTTTCATGTGAGGTAGTTTTCTTTTCTAATTTTATTATTGTTATTATATATTAATTATTATTAGTATTATTATTATTATTGTGGTTGTTTTGATTGTTATTGTTATTGTTATTATTAGTATCATACTTGTTATCATATTTGAAAGTATTAGACATTACTATTATTATTATGATAGGCTTTAATAATATTATTATTAGTAATAAACTTATCATTTTAGTATTTTATCATCATTAGGATTATGATTATGATTATCATTATTATTATTATGAAGGAAATAAAAATATATTATTATCATCAATATTAGAATTTGTACCGGTTTATAAATAATAGTATCATCAGTACATTTACAATTAATAATATCATATTTATCAGTATCATCATTAATATTTACTAGTATTATTATGATTATCATTTATCATTTTATAAATATTAGAACCCTTATTATTAACATAAGTATGGTATTAGTATTAATATTATTTTAGAGTTATTATTATTAGTATCATTAACAGTTATCATTTTCATTTTTTTTGCTATTAGTATTATCATTATTAATAAAATTATTATTATTATTAGTAAATCATTATTATCTAAATTATTATTTTAACAAATAAATCTTTTGTACACTATATATATACTTATGGTATATACTAGGATTGTATTAATAATTCATATAACAAACTAATAAAATTTCATAAATACAATACTAACCACAAATATATGTATATAAATATATTAATGTCACTATTTATATAAACGTAAATCATTATAGATATATATACATAAAATCGATATATATATAAAATATAACTTAAAATATAATATAAGTATACGTTTTAAAATAAAGGTTAGAATAAATTCTACAAAACTATAATATATAAATAATACATATTAATAAATGAAATTTTGTAACTTACATTATACGTATTAATATATACACAATTGATATAGGTTCGTGAATCCGAGGCCAACCCTGCATTGTTCAATGACGTCATATGTATTTTTACTACAAAATACAGTATCGTGAGTTTCATTTGCCTTTTTACCCTTTATATTTTTGGGCTGAGAATACATGCGCAACTTTTATAACTGTTTTACGAAATTGACACAAGTACGTGAAACTACATTTTATGGTTGGATTATCGAAGTCGAATATGCCCCTTTTTATTAAGTCTGGTAATCTAAGAATTAGGGAACAGACACCCTAATTGACGCGAATCCTAAAGATAGATCTATCGGGCCCAACAAGCCCCATCCAAAGTACCGGATGTTTTAGTACTTCGAAATTTATATCATGTCCGAAGGAGGATCCCGGAATGATGGGGATATTCTTATATATGCATATTGTTAATGTCGGTTACCAGGTGTTCAATCCATATGAATGATATTTTTGTCTCTATGCATGGGACGTATGTTTATGAGAAATGGAAATCTGAAATCTTGTGGTCTATTAAAATGATGGAAACGATTGTTTAAGTTAAACTAATGAACTCACCAACCTTTTGGTTGACACTTTAAAGCATGTTTATTCTCAGGTACGAAAGAAATCTTCCGCTGTGTATTTGCTCATTTTATAGATATTACTTGGAGTCATTCATGGCATATTTCAAAAGACGTTACATTCGAGTCGTCGAGTTCATCAAGATTATTATCAAGTCAATTATAGTTGGATATATTATGAAATGGTATGCATGCCTGTCAACTTTCGATGTAATGAAAGTTTGTCTTTTCAAAAACGAATGCAATGTTTGTAAAATGTATCATATAGAGGTCAAGTACCTCGCGATGTAATCAACTGTTGTGAATCATTTATAATCGATATGGACTTCGTCCGGATGGATTAGGACGGGTCTTCACATTTAGGGTTTAGGGTTTAGGGGTTAGGGGTTAGGGTTTGGGGTTTAGGGTTTAGGGTTTGGGGTTTGGGGTTTGGGGTTTTGGGGTTTTGGGGTTTTGGGGGTTTAGGGTTTAGGGTTTAGGGTTTAGGGTTTAGGGTTTTAGGGTTTTAGGGGTTTAGGGTTTTAGGGTTTAGGGGTTTAGGGTTTAGGGTTTAGGGTTTAGGGTTTAAGGGGTTTGGGGTTTAGGGTTTGGGGTTTGGGGTTTGGGGGTTGGGGGTTGGGGGTTGGGGTTTAGGGTTTAGGGTTTAGGGTTTTAGGGTTTTAGGGTTTAGTGTTTAGGGTTTAGGGTTTTAGGGGTTTAGGGTTTAGGGTTTTAGGGTTTAGGGTTTAGGGTTTAAGGTTTTAGGGGTTTAGGGTTTAAGGTTTAGGGTTTAGGGTTTTAGGGTTTTAGGGGTTTAGGGGTTTAGGGTTTAGTGTTTAGGGTTCGGGGTTCGGGGTTCGGGGTTCGGGGTTCGGGGTTCAGGGGTTCAGGGGTTTGGGGTTTAGGGGTTAGGGGTTTAGGGTTTATTGGTTTGGGGTTTAGGGGTTTGGGGTTAAGGGGTTTAGGGGTTTGGGTTTAGGGTTTAGGGTTTAGGGTTTAGGGTTTAGGGTGTAAGGTTTAGGGTTTAGGGTATAGGGTTAGGGGTTTAGGGTTTAGGGTTTGGAGTTTAGGGTTTGGGGTTTGGGGTTTAGGGTTTGGGGTTTAGGGTTTAGGGGTTAGGGTTTTGTAGTGACCCGAACTTTTCCATGTTTATATATATTAATTGAGATTGATATTTACATGATTAAATGTTTCCAACATGTTAAGCAATCAAACTTGTTAAGACTTGATTAATTGAAATAGGTTTCATATAGACAATTGACCACCCAAGTTGACCGGTGATTCACGAACGTTAAAACTTGTAAAAACTATATGATGACATATATATGGTTATATATATAGTTAACATGATATTATGATAAGTAAACATATCATTAATTATATTAACAATGAACTACATATGTAAAAACAAGACTACTAACTTAATGATTTTGAAACGAGACATATATGTAACGTTTATCGTTGTAACGACATTTAATGTATATATATATCATATTAAGAGATATTTGTACATCATAATATCATGATAATATAATAATTTAAAATCTCTTTTGATATTATAAACATTGGGTTAACAACATTTAACAAGATCGTTAACCTAAAGGTTTCAAAACAACATTTACATGTAACGATTAACGATGACTTAACGACTCAGTTAAAATGTATATACATGTAGTGTTTTAATATGTATTCATACACTTTTGAAAGACTTCAAGACACTTATCAAAATACTTCTACTTAACAAAAATGCTTACAATTACATCCTCGTTCAGTTTCATCAACAATTCTACTCGTATGCACCCGTATTCGTAATCGTACAATACACAACTTTTAGATGTATGTACTATTGGTATATACACTCCAATGATCAGCTCTTAGCAGCCCATGTGAGTCACCTAACACATGTGGGAACCATCATTTGGCAACTAGCATGAAATATCTCATAAAATTACAAAAATATGAGTAATCATTCATGACTTATTTACATGAAAACAAAATAACATATCCTTTATATCTAATCCATACACCAACGACCAAAAACACCTACAAACACTTTCATTCTTCAATTTTCTTCATCTAATTGATCTCTCTCAAGTTATATCTTCAAGTTCTAAGTGTTCTTCATAAATTCCAAAAGTTCTAGTTTCATAAAATCAAGAATACTTTCAAGTTTGCTAGCTCACTTCCAATCTTGTAAGGTGATCATCCAACCTTAAGAAATCTTTGTTTCTTACAGTAGGTTATCATTCTAATACAAGGTAATAATCATATTCAAACTTTGGTTCAATTTCTATAACTATAACAATCTTATTTCAAGTGATGATCTTACTTGAACTTGTTTTCGTGTCATGATTCTGCTTCAAGAACTTCGAGCCATCCAAGGATCCATTGAAGCTAGATCCATTTTTCTCTTTTCCAGTAGGTTTATCCAAGGAACTTAAGGTAGTAATGATGTTCATAACATCATTCGATTCATACATATAAAGCTATCTTATTCGAAGGTTTAAACTTGTAATCACTAGAACATAGTTTAGTTAATTCTAAACTTGTTCGCAAACAAAAGTTAATCCTTCTAACTTGACTTTTAAAATCAACTAAACACATGTTCTATATCTATATGATATTCTAACTTAATGATTTAAAACCTGGAAACACGAAAAACACCGTAAAACCGGATTTACGCCGTCGTAGTAACACCGCGGGCTGTTTTGGGTTAGTTAATTAAAAACTATGATAAACTTTGATTTAAAAGTTGTTATTCTGAGAAAATGATATTTATTATGAACATGAAACTATATCCAAAAATTATGGTTAAACTCAAAGTGGAAGTATGTTTTCTAAAATGGTCATCTAGACGTCGTTCTTTCGACTGAAATGACTACCTTTACAAAAACGACTTGTAACTTATTTTTCCGACTATAAACCTATACTTTTTCTGTTTAGATTCATAAAATAGAGTTCAATATGAAACCATAGCAATTTGATTCACTCAAAACGGATTTAAAATGAAGAAGTTATGGGTAAAACAAGATTGGATAATTTTTCTCATTTTAGCTACGTGAAAATTGGTAACAAATCTCTTTCAACCATAACTTAATCAACTTGTATTATATATTATGTAATCTTGAGATACCATAGACACGTATACAATGTTTCGACCTATCATGTCGACACATCTATATATATTTCGGAACAACCATAGACACTCTATATGTGAATGTTGGAGTTAGCTATACAGGGTTGAGGTTGATTCCAAAATATATATAGTTTGAGTTGTGATCAATACTGAGATACGTATACACTGGATCGTGGATTGATTCAAGATAATATTTATCAATTTATTTCTGTACATCTAACTGTGGACAACTAGTTGTAGGTTACTAACGAGGACAGCTGACTTAATAAACTTAAAACATCAAAATATATTAAAAGTGTTGTAAATATATTTTGAACATACTTTGATATATATATATGTATATATTGTTATAGGTTCGTGAATCAACCAGTGGCCAAGTCTTACTTCCCGACGAAGTAAAAATCTGTGAAAGTGAGTTATAGTCCCACTTTTAAAATCTAATATTTTTGGGATGAGAATACATGAAGGTTTTATAAATGATTTACAAAATAGACACAAGTACGTGAAACTACATTCTATGGTTGAATTATCGAAATCGAATATGCCCCTTTTTATTAAGTCTGGTAATCTAAGAATTAGGGAACAGACACCCTAATTGACGCGAATCCTAAAGATAGATCTATTGGGCATAACAAACCTCATCCAAAGTACCGGATGCTTTAGTACTTCGAAATTTATATCATATCCGAAGGGTGTCCCGGAATGATGGGGATATTCTTATATATATGCATCTTGTTAATGTCGATTACCAGGTGTTCACCATATGAATGATTTTTTATCTCTATGTATGGGATGTGTATTGAAATATGAAATCTTGTGGTCTATTATTATGATTTGATATATATAGGTTAAACCTATAACTCACCAACATTTTTGTTGACGTTTTAAGCATGTTTATTCTCAGGTGATTATTAAGAGCTTCCGCTGTCACATACTTAAATAAGGACGAGATTTAGAGTCCATGCTTGTATGATATTGTGTAAAAACTGCATTCAAGAAACTTATTTTGTTGTAACATATTTGTATTGTAAACCATTATGTAATGGTCGTGTGTAAACAGGATAATTTAGATTATCATTATTTGATAATCTACGTAAAGCTTTTTAAACCTTTATTGATGAAATAAAGGTTATGGTTTGTTTTAAAATGAATGCAGTCTTTGAAAAACGTCTCATATAGAGGTCAAAACCTCGCAACGAAATTAATTAATATGGAACGTTTTTAATCAATAAGAACGGGACATTTCAGTTCGTATCCGAGCGTTGGTCTTAGAGAACCAGAATTTTGCATTAGTGTGTCTTATCGAGTTTGTTAGGATTCATTAGTGAGTCTGGACTTCGACCTTGTTTACTTGAAAAATGATTGCTTAACAAATTTTGTTGGAAACTATATATTTTTAACATGTGAATATTATGTGATATATTAATCTCTTAACGCGTTTGATATTATGTGATAGATGTCTACCTCTAGAACAAGTCCCATTGACTCACCTAATAATAATGAAGAGTCAAATGTAAATTGGAATGATTCGTGGACTGATTCACAAGTTCCCGAAGAGGAACCGGAAGAAGAGTCGGAACCGGAAGAAGAATCGGAACCGGAAGAAGAATCGGAACCGGATGAAGAAATAGAACCGGTAGGGGAAATAATAAAACGGTTAAGTAAAAGAAAATCCTCAACCAACCGACCAAGGTTAATTAGGGTCAATGGTGTTTCCGCCAAGGAAGCAAAATATTGGGAGGATTACCAATTCTCCGATGAATCGGATTCCGACGAGAATTCCGATGATGTTATAGAAATTACCGCAACTGAATTTAAAAAGGCAAAAGAAAATAATAAGGGAAAGGGCATAAAAATAGAGAAATCTAATTCCAACCCCGATGAACTTTATATGTATCGTCAACCCCCGAAGTCCTTAAGTTGTAACAATGACCCGGGAACCTCTAAACCACCAGGTTTTTCTAAACCAATGTGGATTACGACGGCTCGTATTAGGGGAACATCATATATCCCTAGAAACTTGGTAAAACGAACCAAAACCGAAGAAGAAAAAACAAGCGAGTCGGAATAAGATAGTTGTATTCGTGTGGTGTAATATATGTAATATAATGTGCTTATGCTTTATGATATATGTAAAAATTGCTTGCATTAATAAGTATTTTTTTTTTTTGAATCTAACTCTTGTCTATTTTACAGTTTAAAAACACAAAATGGATAGACAACCCAATATTTTAAGAGACCTACCCGGAGACATGATTGATGAAATCTTGTCTAGAGTCGGTCAGAATTCCTCGGCACAACTATTTAAGGCGAGATCAGTTTGTAAGACATTCGAAGAACGTTCCAAGAATGTCTTGGTTTATAAGAGACTTTCGTTTGAAAGATGGGGGATATCACATTGATAAACCCATAAGTTACGATGTGTTTACTTTGACGCATATATTGCGGGGAACCCAAATGCTATTTTACGCAACGGGTTAAGAAATTATTTTGACTCAATATATCCGAATATTGGACTTCGTGATTTAGAAAAAGCGGCTAACATGCAACATAAAGAAGCATGTTATGCTTACGGATTAGTAATGTTCGCTTCTCACCAAAGTGAGAACAAGAACATCGGGCTACAACTATTAAACAAAACGTTTCCACAAGTGACGGAGTCGGTAATTGGGGTAAGAAATGAGGTTTTTAGATTGTTACGGGACTGTTGAACATTACGTAACCCTCGTCCCTTTGACGACGTTACAACACGCTGTCTTATCAACGGCCATAACGGTTATGTTCCACAAGACCAAGGATGGGAAGTAGTCCTAGTAAAACCAGAATGCATGACTTGTTTCTGGACGTATGAATTACGTGTCTTTATTGCCTTTGCTGAACGACTTGTGTACTAGCTAGAATTATCTTCACAACTATCTTGTATCAAAGTTATTGCGTGCTATATTTCATGCTTTATGTAAAATAAGCGGTATTGTAAGTTTGTAAAATATTGTATAAAAGTTTGAACGCGAAATATTATTATAATCAGTTTTTCATATAGAATTGTAGTAGTTGAATTGTATATTAGCTACTAAGTATGAACTTAACGGGTAGGTACAACCCGAATTTAAACTTATAAAACGCTAATATGAAGAAAAAGCTTTTATAAATGAGTTCATATTATGCTACGAAATACTATTAACTACTCTTAATATTCTGTATGATTAACTTGTTCCATTTGACTATTTTGAAGGCAATGGCACCGACTACTCGACACACCGTGAATATGAATGAAGAGGAATTCCGTACTTTTCTAGCTTCAAACATAGCCGCAGTACAGGCTGCGCTACATACCAACAATAACCTTGGATCTAGCAGTACAGGAAATAGTGTAGGATGCACCTACAAAGAATTCACTGCCTGCAAACCTTTGGAATTTGATGGAACTGAAGGACCGATCGGATTGAAACAGTGGACCGAGAAGGTCGAATCGGTGTTTGCCATAAGTAAGTGTACTGAAGAGGACAAAGTGAAGTACGCTACGCATACCTTCACAGGTTCTGCGTTAACATGGTGGAATACCTATCTAGAGCAAGTGGGACAAGACGATGCATACGCACTACCGTGGTCAGCATTCAAGCACTTGATGAACGAGAAGTACCGTCCCAGAACCGAGGTTAATAAGCTCAAGACAGAACTTAGAGGGTTACGAACCCAAGGATTTGATATTACGACATACGAAAGACGATTCACAGAATTGTGCCTAT
This sequence comes from Rutidosis leptorrhynchoides, assembly GCF_046630445.1. Lineage (NCBI taxonomy): Eukaryota > Viridiplantae > Streptophyta > Magnoliopsida > Asterales > Asteraceae > Rutidosis > Rutidosis leptorrhynchoides. Next base: position 460,477 of record NC_092338.1, on the reverse strand, counting down.
TGTGTCCGGGAGCATTCGAAGATGAGGAAGAGAAGATCGACGCATTTGTGAAAGGATTACCGGAAAGAATCCAAGAAGAATTAAGTACACACGAGCCCGCCTCCATACAACAGGCATGTAGAATGGCTCACAAGCTAGTGAACCAGATTGAAGAAAGAAATAAAGAACAGACTGCTGAAGAGGCCAATGTGAAGCAAGTCAAAAGAAAGTGGGAGGAAAACGGTGATAAGAATCACCAATACAACAACAACAACAGCAATTACAACAATAATCGCAACAATTATCCCAACAATTGCAACATCAATCGCAACTACAACAAACCACCCAACAACAACAACAACAACAGCAACTATGAAATGTCCCGTTCTTATTGATTAAAAACGTTCCATATTAATTGATTTCGTTGCGAGGTTTTGACCTCTATATGAGACGTTTTTCAAAGACTGCATTCATTTTTAAACAAACCAGAACCTTTATTTCATCAATAAAGGTTTAAAAAGCTTTACGTAGATTATCAAATAATGATAATCTAAAATATCCTGTTTACACACGACCATTACATAATGGTTTACAATACAAATATGTTACAACAAAATAAGTTTCTTGAATGCAGTTTTTACACAATATCATACAAACATGGACTCCAAATCTTGTCCTTATTTAAGTATGCGACAGCGGAAGCTCTTAATAATCACCTGAGAATAAACATGCTTAAAACTTCAACAAAAATGTTGGTGATTTATAGGTTTAACCTATATATATCAAATCGTAACAATAGACCACAAGATTTCATATTTCAATACACATCCCATACATAGAGATAAAAATCATTCATATGGTGAACACCTGGTAACCGACATTAACAAGATGCATATATATAAGAATATCCCCATCATTCCGGGACACCCTTCGGATATGATATAAATTTCGAAGTACTAAAGCATCCGGTACTTTGGATGGGGTTTGTTAGGCCCAATAGATCTATCTTTAGGATTCGCGTCAATTAGGGTGTCTGTTCCCTAATTCTTAGATTACCAGACTTAATAAAAAGGGGCATATTCGATTTCGATAATTCAACCATAGAATGTAGTTTCACGTACTTGTGTCTATTTTGTAAATCATTTATAAAACCTGCATGTATTCTCATCCCAAAAATATTAGATTTTAAAAGTGGGACTATAACTCACTTTCACAGATTTTTACTTCGTCGGGAAGTACGACTTGGCCACTGGTTGATTCACGAACCTATAACAATATATACATATATATCAAAGTATGTTCAAAATATATTTACAACACTTTTAATATATTTTGATGTTTTAAGTTTATTAAGTCAGCTGTCCTCGTTAGTAACCTATAACTAATTGTCCACAGTTAGATATACAGAAATAAATCGATAAATATTATCTTGAATCAATCCACGACCCAGTGTATACGTATCTCAGTATTGATCACAACTCAAACTATATATATTTTGGAATCAACCTCAACCCTGTATAGCTAACTCCAACATTCACATATAGAGTGTCTATGGTTGTTCCGAAATATATATAGATGTGTCGACATGATAGGTCGAAACATTGTATACGTGTCTATGGTATCTCAAGATTACATAATATACAATACAAGTTGATTAAGTTATGGTTGGAATAGATTTGTTACCAATTTTCACGTAGCTAAAATGAGAAAAATTATCCAATCTTGTTTTACCCATAACTTCTTCATTTTAAATCCGTTTTGAGTGAATCAAATTGCTATGGTTTCATATTGAACTCTATTTTATGAATCTAAACAGAAAAGTATAGGTTTATGTTGGGATTTAACAAGTTCATAATATACTTAAACCATTTTAAGAATTAAGAAAGCGGAAGCATGTTAATTACCAATTTGATACTTGTTATTCTTTAACCAATTAAAGTTAAATCCCAATTAGGATCAAGTTGTGAAACATACTTACAAACTACAAGCAAGTAAAGAGATTATACCTTCTCCTAGCTTGTTGGTAGATGATGATGAAGATGATGATGAATGGAGCTCCAAAACTATGAAACCTCAAGTTGTAATACCCCAAACTTATGCACCAACACCCTAGCTTTTGGTTAGGATTTAATGACACTTTAAATGAACTTGAAAATGGACCAAAGACCCTTCTTTGTGAGCTGAATATTTTCGGCCAGAATGAGCTGAAAACCAGCAGATTTCAAGTGTGTTTTGATATGTTTTGAATGCATGTGTTGGACTTTGAAAGCCTTGGTACATCTGCATCTTAAACATGGAAGTAATGAGCTATATTACCAAGCTAAAACCTCTCCCTTTTGCTGTTAAAAACGTCCAGCATGCTGTCCAGAAAATTCAGAGAGTTTTTGGACTTGTGAGAGGTTTTCTTAAGTCAAAAATGCTTGGTTAATTGAACTCACATGCACATGAGGGAAAGTGTTATTAAAAGTAACAAGGAATAAGCATGGGATGGACTTCTTGGAGTCCCAAAATCTGCCCACACTTGTATATATTATATCAAGTTTTGTAATTTATAAAACTTGTAATAATATTAACATGCATTTATATAAAACTTGTATAAAGTATAATGCATTTGTTAAGTTACTTTTATTTTATAAACCAATTTATAAAATATAACACAACATAACTATTTAAACCTATAAATAATTATATATAAATTATCCAAATAATTTATCTCAAGTGATTACATTTTAGAAAACCCATTTTCTAAAATCCAAGTGTCGCGTATTTATTTAACGATCCATTCGTTAAGATTAAATACTTATAAGGTGTCGGTAAGTTTGTTATTGGGTATGACCCGACTTGGATCATAACATATTAGCCACATTAATTTAATATGTCTCTCGGGCATACGAAATACCTTCAATCTCCCACTTGCACGAGAAACATAAGAAATTAATGCAAGTGATGGATACAGCCTAACACACTGTCCATCACCCCTAATATGTTATGACTTTGTGCCATTCAATAACATCATCCCCTTCGAGCTCCTTACTCGAACTGATATATAGGTGAATCTTATCATTATATCCTTTCATCCTAGATGTCATGTCAAATCCAAGAGATACAGAGTGATCACTCTCTTATAGATTTAACTTTATCAGGCCTTAGACATCTGACTCTCAACGAATAAGAGGGACAAATTCCATCTTGACTACATACGTCCTAGATACACACTTTTGTATTATACCTGAGTTCTTCCTTATGTACTACCATATTTCAGAATAGCAAGGAAAGAATCAAGGCATAATACTCGATGAATATCAGAACCCAATATGTATCTCAGGTCAGAGGATACGATGATATTCGCCTTTACTCAAGATTACATGTGATCAACCACAAAGGCTCCATACAGTAAATCTTGAGAGCGGGTCTTCCAATATTTGTATCCCACAAATATCTATGAACCTTGGTAGCAACCTTGCCCCACATTCATTCCGTGAATGTATACCAATCCAAGTTCATAATAGTCTAAACCTCACACTTGTTCCGACAAATGTGATCGACTACGGAATTTAGAATAATAGCTTATTCATGGATAAAATATGCAAAATAGGAACATAACTCAAATAAATTAACACCATAGTTATATTAATGAGTTTGAACCACTTCGTTCCGTTACAATACTTAAAACAGATCATAACCAATCACTAGAATATTGAAGCACTAATGCAAAACATGTCCTTCATGTTTTGCTCCATGTAAGAGCTTCATGAGTGGATCCGCTATATTAAGATCTGTGTGAACTTTGCGAATACATATCTTTCCCTTTTCAACTTCATCCCTTATGTAGTTGAATCTCCGCTCAAAGTGACGGGTCTTTTGGTGAGCACGAGGTTCCTTGATTTGAGCAATCACACCCTCGTTATCACAAAAGATCTCAAGAGGGTCCTGAATGGAAGGGACCACTCCTAAGTCATCGATGAATTTCTTCATCCATGCAGCTTCCTTAGCTGCCAATGAGACGGCGATGTACTCTGATTCTGTAGTGGATAAAGCAACAACCTCCTGTTTCGAACTCTTCCAAGAGACCGCACCACCATTTAACATGAAGATATAACCGGATTGTGATCGAGAGTCATCTCGATCAGTTTGGAAACTCGCGTCCACGTAACCTTTTACGGCGAGTTCCTTCTCACCAGACCCATATATTAGAAACATATCCTTAGTTCTCCTAAGGTATTTCAATATACTTTTAACAGCAATCCAATGACTGTTTCCTGGGTTATTCTGGTATCTACTTGTCAAGCTTAGAGCGCATGACACATCCGGTCTAGTACATATCATCGCATACATGATAGACCCAAAAGCAGATGCGTATGGGACTTTCTTCATTCTCTCTTGTTCATCTTTCGTGGTAGGACACTGAGATGAATTGAGAACGGTTCCTCTTTGAATAGGTACCAAACCTTTCTTAGAGTTTTCCATCTTGAACCTTTTCAAGATTTTATCAATGTATGTACTTTGACTTAAACCTATCAATCTCTTGGATCTATTCCTATAGATCCCTATCCCCAATATGTATTGTGCGTCTCCAAGATCCTTAATGGAGAAGCAACTCTTTAGCCAAGTTTTGACTCCTTGCATTGTGGTAATATCATTCCCAAATAATAATATATCATCCACATATAGCACAAGGAACATTGTAGAGCTCCCACTAGCCTTCTTGTACACACAAGCTTCATCACCATTTTTAATGAAGCCAAATTTCTTTGCCTCTTCATTAAAGCGATGATTCCACATTCTAGATGCTTGTTTCAATCCGTAGATTGATTTCTTCAACTTGCATACCTTTTTAGGATTTTTCGGATCAACAAAACCTTCGGGCTGTACCATATAGACATCTTCCTCAAGATATCCATTTAGGAAAGCGGTTTTGACATCCATTTGCCATATTTCATAGTCATAGTGAGCAGCAATGGCAAATAATATCCTAATAGACTTTAGCATTGCCACTGGCGAGAAAGTTTCATCATAATCAACCCCTTGAGTTTGAGTGAAACCTTTTGCTACAAGTCTAGCTTTGTATGTATCCAAGTTTCCATGTATGTCAGTTTTCTTCTTGAAAAGCCATTTGCAATCAACTAGCTTGGAGCTAGGAGGTTGCACAACAAGTTTCCAAACTTGGTTTTCATACATGGATTGCATCTCGGCGTTCATGGCTTCCTGCCATTTATCTTTATCAATTCTTGATAAAGCATCTTTGTAGTTTGTCGGTTCATCCAAATCAACCGTATAGCAACCTTCCACGAGAAACCCATATCTCTCGGGAGGATTACTAATCCTACTAGATCTCCGAACGTCTTGTGTACCTTGATCATCCACTTGATCATTTTCAACATCCTCATGTTGAGTACTAGTGCCAACCAATTGTGTATCATCGGCTTGATCTTGTACCTCTACAAGATCTATCTTCCTTTCACCATCACCTTCCATAAGGAACTTGGTTTCAAGGAATTCCGCTTTCCGAGCAACAAATACGGTTTGCTCGGATGGATCATAGAAGTAATATCCCATGTCATCTTTGGGATATCCTATGAAGATACACTTTGTGGATCGAGCATGTAGCTTATTTGCTACATAACGCTTAGGATAAGCTTCACATCCCCATACTTTCAAGTATGAAAGAGAAGGAGGTTTTCCAAACCACATCTCATGAGGAGTTCGTTCCACTTTCTTGGTTGGGGCCATATTTAGAATACTGGCCGCGAAGCATAGACAATAACCCCAAAATATATTGTTGAGTTGATTATGTACTTCATTTTGATATACTTTGAATGCTTCAAATGTTTCGTCCTTGTGTCTTAATAAGTAGACATATCAGAAACGACTGAAGTTTATCAATTAAAGAAATGAAGAATCTTTCACCATTCCTAGTCATGGGCTTAAAGGGTCCATATACATCCAAATGTATTAATCCCAATAAGTCTTTAGTCCTTTCATAGGTCCCTTTGAAAGGTGCTTTAGTCATTTTGCCTTGTAAACAAGATTCACATACATCAAATGAATCCAGCTCACTTGATTTTAAAAGACCATTCTTTTGAAGTGTATGCATTTGTTTATGTGACCAAGGCGACAATGCCATAAGTAGGAATCACTCAAATCTTTTTGAGTTCCTTGGTGTTTGCTTAGTATATTGAGCTATCGAACGATGTGTTATCATGAACCAATTCATAATTACTATTTAAAGGCAAAGCCTTAAAATAGAACACATTATCTAAAGAAACATGGATATCATCATTAATAAAATTAAGATTATAACTACATTTTCTTAAGCGGGATATAGAAATAATGTTTTGAGTCAAATCAGGAGCATACAAAACATTTTTCAAAATAAGTTCCAAACCACTTGGAAGTTGTAACATAAAGTCTCCTTGAGCTTGTACGTGCACCTTTGCACCATTTCCCATAAAGAGACTTGATGTTCCCGCATCTAGTTTACTTCTTTTGAACCCTTGCAAAGAATTGCAAATGTGAGTTCCACATCCTGTGTCTAATACCCATGTATTAGAAGAAGTAATACTAAGCTCAATGTATTCCATATATACATTACTTGAGGTTTGCCCTGCATCCCTCTTTGTTTTCAACTCCTTTAGGTAGACCGGGCAGTTGCGTTTCTAGTGACCCATCACATCGCAACCATAGCACGGATCTATCTTGGGGTTTCCTTATCCTGCAACCTTTTGCTTTTATTTTATGTTGGTTGGGGTAACCAACTTCCTTTTTCCCTTGTTCTTGCCTTGGTAGGTGGGTCCTTTCCTCTTAGCCCCTTTGGCTTAGAAGTGGAATTGTCCTTGGACCTACCTTCATTGATCATAAGCACGGGTGAAGCCCTTTTACCTATGCTTGATTAGCCATCCTAAGCATGGCATGTAATTTGCCAATGCTCTTATCCCAACCATTCATGTTTTAATTCAAAACGAATGTGTCAAACCTTTTGACAAAGAGTTGAGGATAAGGTCCGTGGCTAATCCATTAGACACATTATAATTTAGACGGTCCAATCGATCAATAAGGCTTTTCATCTTTAGTACATAAGATGAAATGGATTGGGTGTTATTTTCTTTTCCGAGGATGGACCTCAATGATAGGTTGTTTAGGTTAAGTGGTGCATTTTGCATGTTGTTGTTATTTGCGGCCAGCTACAAAATTTGACAAAGTTTGTTTAAGCATTGATTTATAATTTAACAATCAATACCCTTTTAGTTTAATTGATCCATATTAAATTTTAGAATCCAACGGTAAACCAAATTTCGGTTAGGTGACCTTTATCTCGTTATTTGATTTAGCTAGGTAGTCATTCCATGACAATTGCAATCCTTTTGCAACTTCTAAGGTATGGGATCATGCAATCCTTTTGCATGGCATATTTATCCCATCAACGCCTATTTGTTCCTCATGCTTCGGTGACCCTAAGTTCATGATTCCTAAATCAAGTCGTCCTACTTGTGTAAACATGTAGACTTAACATACAAGTGGTTAGGTGACCTTTATCCCACATGTATGCGAAGTGTACCTTATTCATATTAGTTCACTCATGACGGTTAGGTGACCTTTATCCCATCAAGAGATTCCTAATATGTCTAAGTGTTTCCACAAAAGGATGGCGTTTAACTTGTTTACCTTGTTTTAGTTAAGGGATTTTAAGTTTTCATAAATTCTAGTTTAAGAAAACTTTTATGCCATACACCAACATGCATTTAGTGTATGGTACTTATGAAAAACCATATTCATGTCTTGTAATTAGCCAATTACTTGATATAAACCATTTTATATATATGTGATCATATCCTTGTTCTTATTCTTAATAACCATTTATTAAGGTCCTTTTTGCCATTTATATTTAACCATTTAAATTGTCGTTTTGCATGTCGTTAATTAATGTATAATTTAACCAATTAAATTTCCATTTTGCTTGTTGTTAACTTGTGTGATTTACTTGTAGCATACAAACATACAATCCACAATCATACAATAAACAACCATGCATGCAAAACAAATATGTTCACAATCAAGCCATTTTGGTAGACATTTGTTTAGCCGAAAACAAATGCCACCGGATAAGGGGTAATTACACAAAGTAGGAGATTTCAAATCTCCCACTTAACCTTGCATCCAAATGCTTCTTCATGTGTTCTTCAAGTCTTCATCATTCTTCATCATTTTACAAAATATATCCTAATACATTTTGTCTAAAAAATGAAATTACAACCTAATCTATTTTACATACCAAATATAAAATAAATTACATAACCAAATGAATTATTACATGCCAAATGAATAAATATTATTACAAACCAATTGAATAAATATCAATCAACCATGCATGCAACCAAACACAAGGTCAAGGCTTAGATTGTGAACATCATCAACATAAGTGATAGGCAATACAGAATCACAAGTGATTGGAAACACAGAATCACAAGTGATCTGTAACACAGAATCACAAGTGATTGGAAATACAGAATCACAAGTGATCGGCAACACAGAATCACAAGTGATTGGCAGTACAGAATCACAAGTGATCGGCAACACAGAATCACAAGTGATTTTGGCCAAAATGACAACCACCCAAAACCGAAAATTTTACATTCTACTTCATGCATGTTCATAGAATGCAAAATTATAGTGGGTTTAATAACCATCTCGAAGCATATTTCAACAACTTCGGCTCTAGATACCATTGTTGGGATTTAACAAGTTCATAATATACTTAAACCATTTTAAGAATTAAGAAAGCGGAAGCATGTTAATTACCAATTTGATACTTGTTATTCTTTAACCAATTAAAGTTAAATCCCAATTAGGATCAAGTTGTGAAACATACTTACAAACTACAAGCAAGTAAAGAGATTATACCTTCTCCTAGCTTGTTGGTAGATGATGATGAAGATGATGATGAATGGAGCTCCAAAACTATGAAACCTCAAGTTGTAATACCCCAAACTTATGCACCAACACCCTAGCTTTTGGTTAGGATTTAATGACACTTTAAATGAACTTGAAAATGGACCAAAGACCCTTCTTTGTGAGCTGAATATTTTCGGCCAGAATGAGCTGAAAACCAGCAGATTTCAAGTGTGTTTTGATATGTTTTGAATGCATGTGTTGGACTTTGAAAGCCTTGGTACATCTGCATCTTAAACATGGAAGTAATGAGCTATATTACCAAGCTAAAACCTCTCCCTTTTGCTGTTAAAAACGTCCAGCATGCTGTCCAGAAAATTCAGAGAGTTTTTGGACTTGTGAGAGGTTTTCTTAAGTCAAAAATGCTTGGTTAATTGAACTCACATGCACATGAGGGAAAGTGTTATTAAAAGTAACAAGGAATAAGCATGGGATGGACTTCTTGGAGTCCCAAAATCTGCCCACACTTGTATATATTATATCAAGTTTTGTAATTTATAAAACTTGTAATAATATTAACATGCATTTATATAAAACTTGTATAAAGTATAATGCATTTGTTAAGTTACTTTTATTTTATAAACCAATTTATAAAATATAACACAACATAACTATTTAAACCTATAAATAATTATATATAAATTATCCAAATAATTTATCTCAAGTGATTACATTTTAGAAAACCCATTTTCTAAAATCCAAGTGTCGCGTATTTATTTAACGATCCATTCGTTAAGATTAAATACTTATAAGGTGTCGGTAAGTTTGTTATTGGGTATGACCCGACTTGGATCATAACATATTAGCCACATTAATTTAATATGTCTCTCGGGCATACGAAATACCTTCAGTTTATAGTCGGAAAAATAAGTTACAAGTCATTTTTGTAAAGGTAGTCATTTCAGTCGAAAGAACGACGTCTAGATGACCATTTTAGAAAACATACTTCCACTTTGAGTTTAACCATAATTTTTGGATATAGTTTCATGTTCATAATAAAAATCATTTTCTCAGAATAACAACTTTTAAATCAAAGTTTATCATAGTTTTTAATTCACTAACCCAAAACAGCCCGCGGTGTTACTACGACGGTGTAAATCCGGTTTTACGGTGTTTTTCGTGTTTCCAGGTTTTAAATCATTAAGTTAGCATATCATATAGATATAGAACATGTGTTTAGTTTATTTTAAAAGTCAAGTTAGAAGGATTAACTTTTGTTTGCGAACAAGTTTAGAATTAACTAAACTATGTTCTAGTGATTACAAGTTTAAACCTTCGAATAAGATAGCTTTATATGTATGAATCGAATGATGTTATGAACATCATTACTACCTTAAGTTCCTTGGATAAACCTACTGGAAAAGAGAAAAATGGATCTAGCTTCAACGGATCCTTGGATGGCTCGAAGTTCTTGAAGCAGAATCATGACACGAAAACAAGTTCAAGTAAGATCATCACTTGAAATAAGATTGTTATAGTTATAGAAATTGAACCAAAGTTTGAATATGATTATTACCTTGTATTAGAATGATAACCTACTATAAGAAACAAAGATTTCTTGAGGTTGGATGATCACCTTACAAGATTGGAAGTGAGCTAGCAAACTTGAAAGTATTATTGATTTTATGTAACTAGAACTTGTAGAATTTATGAAGAACACTTAGAACTTGAAGATAGAACTTGAGAGAGATCAATTAGATGAAGAAAATTGAAAAATGAAAGTGTTTGTAATTTTATGAGATATTTCGTGCTAGTTGCCAAATGATGGTTCCCACATGTGTTAGGTGACTCACATGGGCTGCTAAGAGCTGATCATTGGAGTGTATATACCAATAGTACATACATCTAAAAGCTGTGTATTGTACGAGTACGAATACGGGTGCATACGAGTAGAATTGTTGATGAAACTGAACGAGGATGTAATTGTAAGCAATTTTGTTAAGTAGAAGTATTTTGATAAGTGTCTTGAAGTCTTTCAAAAGTGTATGAATACATATTAAAACACTACATGTATATACATTTTAACTGAGTCGTTAAGTCATCGTTAGTCGTTACATGTAAATGTTGTTTTGAAACCTTTAGGTTAACGATCTTGTTAAATGTTGTTAACCCAATGTTTATAATATCAAAAGAGATTTTAAATTATTATATTATCATGATATTATGATGTACAAATATCTCTTAATATGATATATATACATTAAATGTCGTTACAACGATAATTGTTACATATATGTCTCGTTTCAAAATCATTAAGTTAGTAGTCTTGTTTTTACATATGTAGTTCATTGTTAATATATTTAATGATATGTTTACTTAACATAATATCATGTTAACTATATATATAACCATATATATGTCATCATATAGTTTTTACAAGTTTTAATGTTCGTGAATCACCGGTCAACTTGGGTAGTCAATTGTCTATATGAAACCTATTTCAATTAATCAAGTCTTAACAAGTTTGATTGCTTAATATGTTGGAAACATTTAATCATGTAAATATCAATCTCAATTAATATATATAAACATGGAAAAGTTCGGGTCACTACAAACTACAACAATCATCCCAACAACAATAATAACCGCAACAACAACAACAATCAGAAGCAGCTATGCCAAAGGTGTGAAAAGTATCACTCGGGGTTCTGCACCAAATTTTGCAACAAGTGTAAAATAAATGGTCATAGCGCGACGAAGTGTGAGGTCTACGGACCAGGGGTTAATAGAACGAAAGGAACAAATGGTGTCGGAACGAGTAATGGCGGAGCAAGTAGTGTCGGAGCAAGTTATGCCAATGTAGTTTGTTATAAATGTGGAAAACCGGGCCACATTATTAGAAATTGCCCGAACCAGGAGAACACAAATGGACAAGGCCGCGGAAGAGTTTTCAATATTAATGCGGCAGAGGCACAAGAAGACCCGGAGCTTGTTACGGGTACGTTTCTTATTGACAATAAATCTGCTTACGTTTTATTTGATTCGGGTGCGGATAGAAGCTATATGAGTAGAGATTTTTGTGCTAAATTAAGTTGTCCATTGACGCCTTTGGATTGTAAATTTTTACTCGAATTAGCAAATGGTAAATTAATTTCAGCAGATAATATATGTCGGAATTGAGAAATTAAACTGGTTAGCGAAACATTTAAGATTGATTTGATACCAATTGAGTTAGGGAGTTTTGATGTGATAATCGGTATGGACTGGTTGAAAGAAGTGAAAGCAGAGATCGTTTGTTACAAAAATGCAATTCGCATTATACGAGAAAAAGGAAAACCCTTAATGGTGTATGGAGAAAAGGGCAACACGAAGCTACATCTTATTAGTAATTTGAAGGCATAAAAACTAATAAGAAAAGGTTGCTATGCTGTTCTAGCACACGTCGAGAAAGTACAAACTGAAGAAAAGAGCATCAATGATGTTCCCATTGCAAAAGAATTTCCCGATGTATTTCCGAAAGAATTACCGGGATTACCCCCACATCGATCCGTTGAATTTCAAATAGATCTTGTACCAGGAGCTGCACCAATAGCTCGTGCTCCTTACAGACTCGCACCCAGCGAGATGAAAAAACTGCAAAGCCAATTACAAGAACTTTTAGAGCGTGGTTTCATTCGACCAAGCACATCACCGTGGGGAGCTCCTGTTTTGTTTGTCAAGAAGAAAGATGGTACATTCAGGTTGTGTATCGACTACCGAGAGTTGAACAAACTTACCATCAAGAACCACTACCCACTACCGAGAATCGACGACTTATTTGATCAACTACAAGGCTCGTCTGTTTATTCAAAGATTGACTTACGTTCCGGGTATCATCAAATGCGGGTGAAAGAAGATGATATTCCAAAGACTGCTTTCAGAACACGTTACGGTCATTACGAGTTTATGGTCATGCCGTTTGGTTTAACTAATGCACCAGCTGTGTTCATGGACCTTATGAACCGAGTGTGTGGACCATACCTTGACAAGTTTATCATTGTTTTCATTGATGACATACTTATTTACTCAAAGAATGACCAAGAACACGGTGAACATTTGAGAAAGGTGTTAGAAGTATTGAGGAAGGAAGAATTGTACGCTAAGTTTTCAAAGTGTGCATTTTGATTGGAAGAAGTTCAATTCCTCGGTCACATAGTGAACAAAGAAGGTATTAAGGTGGATCCGGCAAAGATAGAAACTGTTGAAAAGTGGGAAACCCCGAAAACTCCGAAACACATACGCCAGTTTTTAGGACTAGCTGGTTACTACAGAAGGTTCATCCAAGACTTTTCCAGAATAGCAAAACCCTTGACTGCATTAACGCATAAAGGGAAGAAATTTGAATGGAATGATGAACAAGAGAAAGCGTTTCGGTTATTGAAGAAAAAGCTAACTACGGCACCTATATTGTCATTGCCTGAAGGGAATGATGATTTTGTGATTTATTGTGACTCATCAAAGCAAGGTCTCGGTTGTGTATTAATGCAACGAACGAAGGTGATTGCTTATGCGTCTAGACAATTGAAGATTCACGAACAAAATTATACGACGCATGATTTGGAATTAGGCGCAGTTGTTTTTGCATTAAAGACTTGGAGGCACTACTTATATGGGGTCAAAAGTATTATATATACCGACCACAAAAGTCTTCAACACATATTTAATCAGAAACAACTGAATATGAGGCAGCGTAGGTGGATTGAATTATTGAATGATTACGACTTTGAGATTCGTTACCACCCGGGGAAGGCAAATGTGGTAGCCGATGCCTTGAGCAGGAAGGACAGAGAACCCATTCGAGTAAAATCTATGAATATAATGATTCATAATAACCTTACTACTCAAATAAAGGAGGCGCAACAAGGAGTTTTAAAAGAGGGAAATTTAAAGGATGAAATACCCAAAGGATCGGAGAAGCATCTTAATATTCGGGAAGACGGAACCCGGTATAGGGCTGAAAGGATTTGGGTACCAAAATTTGGAGATATGTGAGAAATGGTACTTAGAGAAGCTCATAAAACCAGATACTCAATACATCCTGTGTTGGAATTCATCATATTACAAGTTATATAATCATGTATATTAAAACCAATTTAATAGTTTAGCGGAAGCTATATTTCATAAACAAATTAATATGTTAAACCATTTTAAACATGAATTCCAAATAGGTAAAGTCTAGATAATATGCTTAAATGTAAAAGAGCTAGTTTAGGGATGTACCAACTCCAAATATGGAGGTTATGGATGAACAAGAAGATGATGATAATGATGGACTTGTAGCTTCTAACTTGAAGCCCCAAATGTGTAATACCCACAAGCTTTTGATTACCAACACCACCCTTTAGATTGGTTAGGATTTTGTACACTTGAATTTAGCTTGCAAAGAAAAATTGAACCCCTTTTGTTCCTTTGAAAGTCACGGCTCAAACAGCCCAAGGAGAGCAGAATTTTCAGCTTTTTTTTACTTGAAAGTGGAAAAAATGAAGTGCTAGCTTTGAATGGGTTCAAGTGCTTGCATTTGTAGAAGCAAAAGTGCTTTTAAAACAAGCCAATCACCACACATGCAAGGCTTCAACCCCCATGTTCAATTAATATTATTATTATAAATTTAAATTTTATAAAATAAACTTTTATAAAACTCATTTATAAATAATACTTGCACTTTGATTATTTTATATATTTTATAAAACCAATTTATAAAATATAACATAAAATAATTAATTATTTAACCTATAAATAATTAAATCCATTATATATAAATTATTCCATAATTTATATACATATCAAGTAATATCACTTTAGAAACCATTTTCTAAAGTTCAAGTGTCGCGTATTTACTTAATGATCCAATCGTTAAGATAAAATACGTATAAGGTGTCGGTAAGCTTGTTATTGGGTATGACCCGACTTGGATCATAACACATTAGCCACATTAATTTAAATATGTCTCTCGGGCATATGAAATACCTTCAATCTCCCACTTGCACGAGAAACATAAGAAATTAATGCAAATGATGGATACCACCTAACGACCGTCCATCATCCCCAATATGTTATGACTTTGTGCCATTCAATAACATCATCCCTTTCGAGTTCCCATCTCGAATATGATTAGGTGAATCTTTCAATATATCCTTTTGTCCTAGATGTCATGTTAAATCCAAGAGACACAGAGTGATCACTCTCTTTTAGATTTAACTTTATCAGGCCTTAGACATCTGACTCTCAACGAATAAGAGGGACAAATTCCATCTCGACTACATACGTCCTAGATACACACCTTGTATTATACCTGAGCTCTTCCTTATGTACTATGATATTTCAGAATAGCGAAGGAAAGAGTCAAGGGACGATACTTGGTGAATATCCGAACCCAATATGTATCTCAGGTCAGAGGATACAATGATATTCGCCTTTACTCAAGATTACATGTGATCAACCACAAAGGTTCCATATTGTAAATCTTGAGAGCGGGTCTTCCAATATTTGTATCCCACAAATATCTATGAACCTTGGTTGCAACCTTGCCCCACATTCAGTCCGTGAATGTATACCAATCTAAGTTCATAATAGTCTAAACCTCACACTTGTTCCCACAAATGTGATCGACTACGGAATTTAGAATAATAGTTTATTCATGGATTAAATATGCAAAATAGGAACTTAACTCAAAATAAATTAAACCATAATTATATTAATGAGTTTGAACAAATTCGTTCCGTTACAATACTTAAAAAAGATCATGACCAATCACTAGAATATCGAAGCCCTAATGCACAAACATGCCTCACATGTTTAGTATTATATAAGAGCTTCGTGAGTGGATCCGCTATATTAAGATCTGTGTGAACTTTGCGAATACATATCTTTCCCTTTTCAACTTCATCCCTTATGTAGTTGAATCTCCGCTCAATGTGACGTGTCTTTTGGTGAGCACGGGGTTCCTTGATTTGAGCAATCGCACCCTCGTTGTCACAAAAGATCTCAAGAGGGTCTTGAATGGTAGGGACCACTCCTAAGTCGTCGATGAATTTCTTCATCCATGCAGCTTCCTGAGCTGCCAGTGAGGCGGCAATGTACTCTGACTCTGTAGTGGATAACGCAACAACTTCCTGTTTTGAGCTCTTCCAAGAGACTGCACCACCATTTAACATGAAGACATAACCGGATTGTGATCGAGAGTCATCTCGATCAGTTTGGAAACTCGCGTCCACGTAACCTTTAACAGCGAGTTCTTCCTCACCAGACCCATATATTAGAAACATATCCTTAGTCCTTCTAAGGTATTTCAATATACTTTTAACAGCAATCCAATGACTGTTTCCTGGGTTGTTCTGGTATCTACTTGTCAAGCTTAGAGCGCATGACACATCCGGTCTAGTACATATCATTGCATACATGATAGACCCAATAGCGGATGCATATGGGACTTTCTTCATTCTCTCTTGTTCATCTTTCGTGATAGGACACTGAGATGAACTGAGAATGGTTCCTCTTTGAATAGGTACCAAACCTTTCTTAGAGTTTTCCATCTTGAACCTTTTCAAGATTTTATCAATGTATGTACTTTGACTTAAACCTATCAATTTCTTGGATCTATTCCTATAGATTCCTATCCCCAATATGTATTGTGCTTCTCCAAGATCCTTAATGGAGAAGCAACTTTTTAGCCAAGTTTTGACTTCTTGCATTGTGGTAATATCATTTCCAAATAATAATATATCATCCACATATAGCACAAGGAACATTATAGAGCTCCCACTAGCCTTTTTGTATACACAAGCTTCATCACCATTCTTAATGAAGCCAAATTTATTTGCCTCTTCATTAAAACGATGATTCCACATTCTAGATGCTTGTTTCAATCCGTAGATTGATTTCTTTAACTTGCATACCTTTTTAGGATTTTTCGGATCAACAAAACCTTCGGGCTGTACCATATAGACATCTTCCTCAAGATATCCATTCAGGAAAGCGGTTTTGACATCCATTTGCCATATTTCATAGTCATAGTGAGCAGCAATGGCAAATAATATCCTAATAGACTTTAGCATCGCCACTGGCGAGAAAGTTTCATCATAATCAACCCCTTGAGTTTGAGTGAAACCTTTTGCTACAAGTCTAGCTTTGTATGTATCCAAGTTTCCATGTATGTCGGTTTTCATTTTGAAAAGCCATTTACAATCAACTAGCCTTGAGCCAGCAGGTTGTGTAACAAGTTCCCAAACTTGGTTGTCATACATGGATTGCATCTCAGCGTTCATGGCTTCCTGCCATTTATCTTTATCGATCCTTGATAAAGCATCTTGGTAGTTTATTGGTTCATCCAAATCAACCACATAGCAACCATCCATGAGAAACCCATATCTCTCAGGAGGATTACTAATCCTACCAGATCTGCGAACGTCTTGTGTATTTTGATCATCCATTTGATCATTCTCAACATTTTCATGTTGAGTGCAAGTGTCAACCAATTGTGTATCATCTACTTGATCTTGAACCTCCTCAAGATCTATCTTCCTTTAACTATTTCCTTCCATTAGGAACTTAGTTTCAAGGAATTCCGCCTACCGAGCAACAAATACATTCTGCTCGGATGGATCATAGAAATAATATCCCATATCATTCTTGGGATATCCTATGAAGATACACTTCGTGGACCGAGCATTCAACTTATTAGGGACGTAACGCTTAGGGTAAGCTTCACATCCCCATACCTTTAAGTATGATAGAGATGGAGGTTTTCCAAACCACATCTCATGAGGTGTTCGTTCCACTTTCTTGGTTGGGGCCATATTTAAAATACGAGCCGCGGAGCATAGACAATAACCCCAAAATGATAGAGGTAACGAGCTTCTAGACATCATAGATCGAACCATATCCATTAGGGTTCGGTTCCTCCTTTCAGAAACTCCATTAAGTTGGGGTGTTCCTGGTGGAGTAAGTTGTGAGATAATCCCACAACTCCTAAGATGATCTTGGAAAGCATCGCTTAGGTATTCACCTCCTCTATCGGTACGAAGTACCTTGATTGTCTTGTTGAGTTGATTTTGTACTTTGTTTTGATATTCTTTGAATGCTTCAAAAGTTTCATCCTTATGCCTTAACAAGTAGACATATCCGAAACGACTGAAGTCATCAATGAATGTAACAAAGTATCTTTCACCATTCCTAGTCATGGGCTTAAAGGGACCACACACATCCGAATGTATTAATCCCAATAAGTCTTTAGCCCTTTCATAGGTCCCTTTGAAAGGTGCTTTAGTCATTTTGCCTTGTAAACAAGATTCACATACATCAAACGAATCCATTTCAGTTGATTTCAAAAGTCCATTCTTTTGAAGTGTATGCATTCGGTTCTTGCTTATATGGCCAAGGCGACAATGCCATAAATAGGAATCACTCAAATCCCTTTTGAGTTTCTTGGTGCTTGTATGGTATATAGAGCTCGATGATGCGTCATCATGAACCAATTCATAAATTCCATTTGAAGGCGAAGCCTTGAAATAGAATACATTGTCTTTAGAAACATGAATATCATCATCAATAAAATTAACAACGTAACCACATTGTTTTAAGCGAGAAATAGAAATAATGTTTCTACACAAATCCGGAGTATACAAAACATTTTCTAAAATAAGTTCCAATCCGCTTGGAAACTTCAAAATAAAATCTCCTTGAGCTTTAACATGCACCTTTGCACCATTGCCCATATAGAGACTTGATGTTCCCGCCTTATGATCACTTCTTTGGAACCCCTGCAAAGAATTGCAAATATGAGTTCCACATCCCGTGTCTAATACCCATGTATTAGAAGAAGTAATACTAAGCTCTATATATACCATATATATATTACCTGAGGTTTGCCCTGCATCCCTCTTGTCCTTCAACTCCTTAAGATAGACCGGACAGTTTCGTTTCCAATGACCCATCTCACCGCAACCGAAACATGGGTCTTCTTTGGGGTTTGCCTTCTCGGTTACCTTTTGCTTCTTAGCCTTGTTGATGGTTGGGGTAACCATCTTCCCTTTCCCATTGCCTTGATGGGCGGGTCCTTTTCTCTTGGCCACCTTTGGCTTAGAGGTGTTACCTTTTGACCCACCTTGATCGATTGCTAACACGGGTAAAGCCCTTTTACCCATGCTAGTTTCCGCCGTTCTAAGCATACCGTTAAGCTCACCTATGCTCTTATCCATCCCATTCATATTGTAATTAATTACAAATTGGTCAAACCTCTTTGACAAGGAGTTTAGGATAAGATCGGTGGCTAGCTCATTTGAAATGTTGAGGTTAAGACGGTTTGCGCGATCAATGAGGCTTTTCATTTTGAGGACATAGGAGGAGACGGATTGGGTGTCATCCATACGACATGCATGTAGCGCTCGAACCGTTTCGAAGCGCTCGACACGTGCTTGTTGAAGGAACATCTCCTTCAATTGCGTTATCATGTCATATGCACTATGATGTTCGAAATCCTTTTGGAGTTCGGGTATCATAGTCCCAAGCATTAGGCAACCAACTTGCACCGAATCGGCACAATATTTGTCATAGTAAGCCATGCCCTCCGTATCATCCATGTCGGGTTGATCGGGAATGGGGTCCTCCAACACATACGCTTTATCCTCGAGTTTGAGGACAATCCTAAGATTACGGAACCAATCCATAAAGTTCGTATGGTTGAGTTTGTCTTTCTCGAGGAGAGACCTTAACGATAGGTTGTTTAGGTTAAGTGGTGCATTTTGCATGTTGTTGTTGTTATTAGCGGCCATCTACAAAATTAACAAAGTTCATTTAAGTATTGATTTCAAATTTAATCAATCAATACCCTTTAAATCCAATTGATATTTTTAGAATCCAACGGTAAACCAAATTTCGGTTAGGTGACCTTTATCCCGTTATTTGTTTTAGCTAGGTAGTCATTATATGACAATTGCAATCCTTTTGCAACTTCTAAGTTATGGGATCATGCAATCCTTTTGCATGGCATATTATCCCATCAACGCCTATTTGTTCATCATGCTTCGGTGACCCTAAGTTCATGATTCCCAAATCAAGTCGTCCTACTTGTGCTAACGTGTAAATTCAACATACTAGTGGTTAGGTGACCTTTATCCCACAAGTGTGCGAAATTTACCTTAATCATATTAGTTTGCTCATAACGGTTAGGTGACCTTTATCCCATTAAGAGTTCCCTAATATTTTTAAGTGTTTGCACAAAAGGATGGCATTTAACTTGTTTGTCTTGTTGTTAAAGTGATTTTAAGTTATATAATTCTACATTTAAGAAAACTATTATGCCATACACCAACATGCATTTAGTGTATGGTTCATTTGAAATCCATTTTCAAGTCATGTAATTTTAGCCAATTACTTGATATAAACCATTTTATATTCAATGTCATCTTGTTCTTAATAACCATTTATTAGTGACCTTTTTGTTGTTTTTTAGTATAACCAATTATAATGTCATTTTGCAAGTTGTTAACATGTGATGTTTCTTGTATCAACCAAACATACAAACATAATAATCATACAAGCATGCATAACAACAATGTTCACAATCAAGCCAAAGTGGTGGACACTTGTTTAGCCGAAAACAAGTGTTACCGGTAAAGGGTTAAAACACAAAGTAAGAGATTTTAAAATCTCCCACTAACTCTTGCATCCATATGCTTCATCTTGTGTTCTTCATTCATCATCTTGGATCTTCATTTCTTTTTACAAAATGTACAACCTAATACATTTTTCTAGGAAAAAGAATTACATCCTAATCTATTTTACATACCAAAATAAAATAAATTACATCACCAAATTAAATAAATATTACAAACCAATGAATGAATTAATATTACAAACCATAAGAATGAATAAACAACCAAATCAATCAACCACACTGTAGTGACCCGAACTTTTCCATGTTTATATATATTAATTGAGATTGATATTTACATGATTAAATGTTTCCAACATGTTAAGCAATCAAACTTGTTAAGATTTGATTAATTGAAATAGGTTTCATATAGACAATTGACCACCCAAGTTGACCGGTGATTCACGAACGTTAAAACTTGTAAAAAAAACTATATGATGACATATATATGGTTATATATATAGTTAACATGATATTATGATAAGTAAACATATCATTATTTATATTAACAATGAACTACATATGTAAAAACAAGACTACTAACTTAATGATTTTGAAACGAGACATATATGTAACGTTTATCGTTGTAACGACATTTAATGTATATATATATCATATTAAGAGATATTCGTACATCATAATATCATGATAATATAATAATTTAAAATCTCTTTTGATATTATAAACATTGGGTTAACAACATTTAACAAGATCGTTAACCTAAAGGTTTCAAAACAACACTTACATGTAACGACTAACGATGACTTAACGACTCAGTTAAAATGTATATACATGTAGTGTTTTAATATGTATTTATACACTTTTGAAAGACTTCAATACACTTATCAAAATACTTCTACTTAACAAAAATGCTTACAATTACATTCTCGTTCAGTTTCATCAACAATTCTACTCGTATGCACCCGTATTCGTACTCGTACAATACACAGCTTTTAGATGTATGTACTATTGGTATATACACTCCAATGATCAGCTCTTAGCAGCCCATGTGAGTCACCTAACACATGTGGGAACCATCATTTGGCAACTAGCATGAAATATCTCATAAGATTACAAAAATATGAGTAATCATTCATGACTTATTTACATGAAAACAAAATTACATATCCTTTATATCTAATCCATACACCAACGACCAAAAACACCTACAAACACTTTCATTCTTCAATTTTCTTCATCTAATTGAACTCTCTCAAGTTCTATCTTCAAGTTCTAAGTGTTCTTCATAAATTCCAAAAGTTCTAGTTTCATAAAATCAAGAATACTTTCAAGTTTGCTAGCTCACTTCCAATCTTGTAAGGTGATCATCCAACCTCAAGAAATCTTTGTTTCTTACAGTAGGTTATCATTCTAATACAAGGTAATAATCATATTCAAACTTTGGTTCAATTTCTATAACTATAACAATCTTATTTCAAGTGATGATCTTACTTGAACTTGTTTTCGTGTCATGATTTTGCTTCAAGAACTTTGAGCCATTCAAGGATCCATTGAAGCTAGATCCATTTTTCTCTTTTCCAGTAGGTTCATCCAAGGAACTTAAGGTAGTAATGATGTTCATAACATCATTCGATTCATACATATAAAGCTATCTTATTCGAAGGTTTAAACTTGTAATCACTAGAACATAGTTTAGTTAATTCTAAACTTGTTTGCAAACAAAAGTTAATCCTTCTAACTTGACTTTTAAAATCAACTAAACACATGTTCTATATCTATATGATATGCTAACTTAATGATTTAAAACCTGGAAACACGAAAAACACCGTAAAACCGGATTTACGCCGTCGTAGTAACACCGCGGGCTGTTTTGGGTTAGTTAATTAAAAACTATGATAAACTTTGATTTAAAAGTTGTTATTCTGAGAAAATGATTTTTATTATGAACATGAAACTATATCCAAAAATTATGGTTAAACTCAAAGTGGAAGTATGTTTTCTAAAATGGTCATCTAGACGTCGTTCTTTCGACTGAAATGACTACCTTTACAAAAACGACTTGTAACTTATTTTTCCGACTATAAACCTATACTTTTTCTGTTTAGATTCATAAAATAGAGTTCAATATGAAACCATAGCAATTTGATTCACTCAAAACGGATTTAAAATGAAGAAGTTATGGGTAAAACACGATTGGATAATTTTTCTCATTTTAGCTACGTGAAAATTGGTAACAAATCTATTCCAACCATAACTTAATCAACTTGTATTGTATATTATGTAATCTTGAGATACCATAGACACGTATACTGTAACATCCCGCGTTTTTCCGTTAAATTTAATTTTAACACCGTCTTTTTTTTTAAAACATAATCTTTCGTATTTAAATTAATAGTTTCCGTGAGTAACGTTCATTATATTCCCGCTATTTAATTTTGACATCACCCGTTTACTCGAGCGTTTTAAAAATATTCGTTTGGTTAATTCCCGCACCCGACTACAAACATGAGGGACTTAAGTTGACAAGTGGGCAAAGTGGTGACTAGGTCAACTAGTCAACCACTTCACCTCCTCCATCCATTTCCATCCATCTCCCTCATCTCTCTTTCTCTCTAGCAAGAACACACACACACAACACCCAATTCAATCATTCATCATCTAAATTCGATTTAGGAGGCTTACAACAAAACAAATTACATATTTGGAATCCTCTCTTCATCCTCTACAATTTGATACCAACTTCATCTCGTTTGGGTAACATTTCTAAAACTCTAGATTTCTCTAAATTCGTGTTTTTGATTTGAAATGGTGTTAGTTAGTGTCTATGGCTCAAGTCTAACATGAATATATGTTTGGTTTGCTCGATTTGTTGTTTTTGGAGTAACTAGCATGAACTTGAAATGAGTTTGCTTAATCCTTGATTTTGGATGAGTTAATGTTGTTAGATTGTTAAAGTGCATGTTTTAATTGTGTTACTAGTATCACTAGCTTCGTTTTGATGCGTAGGTTGATTAAGAAAACTTCAAAAACATGAATATTGATTTTGTGATGTTTGACTAGGGTTTGATAGTTCTTGACATGAACTTTTGATGCTTGAATGCCATGGAATGTTAATTGTTAGTGATTAGTTGTAATGTATGCTTAATTACCTTCGAAACGGCATATCGTATGTGTAAATTGGATTCCCGAAACTTAAAATGCAATTGATGAACTTGAAACTTTGAAAATGGACTTTTAAACGATCACTTGACGAGAAATCGGTTATGGAAAATGTTGTTTTTGTTTGATGAAACATGTTTTGTTGTGTTACTTGTCAAAAGAGCTTTCCAACGGTATAAGATACGCTTCCTAATTGTTTACGGTTTGAGTTTTGCGTTTGTTTGAAATTTTACCAAGCCTTGAACAAGTGAAACAGGCCAGGGACCAGGCCACGGCCATTGTCGCGCCGCGGAGCAATTTGTCTCGCCGTGGCCCAAAGGGTGATTTTAGAACATGTTTTTCAAGCTTTCTGACCTTCAACATAGGCATTTGTCGCGCCGCGGAGCAATTTGTCGCGCCGTGACAATTGCCTGTTTCATCCGAACTTCAGCAAACTTGTTTTGGCCATAACTTTTTGACCGTAACTCCGTTTTCGATGAATCAAATATCGTTGGAAACGTAATAAGATTTCCTTTCTAATGGTAAGGTTTTGAAATGTCAACTCAAACTTTATTACAATCGTTCTAACATGCTTTTATACTTGATTCTTGCATGAAACTTGACAACGTGATTCACATGCTATACTATTCGAGTCGTAACGAGCCATAGGACTAATTGAACACATTTCACCCGACCTTGTGTCGTAACCGGTTAATTGATATAACTTACTTGTTTAGGTCAAGGCTAAGCAACTTTCATGCACACGTTTACTTGTTGAAGTACTTTTATACTCGTGCACTCGAGGTGAGATCATAGTCCCACTTTTACTCTTTTGAACTTATATTTGGGATGAGAAAACATAAACGATTCTTTTGAACTAAGTGAACACAAGAACGGGAAAACAAACATTCTACATACGAGTTTAGAACAAAAATCCTCAATTCGATTATCATTAGTTACACTTGCCGGGTGTAAGCGAGAACTTATGTTATATGGCCATATGGGTTGACAACCCTCATCTTTGACGGTTCGCTACCGTCTACGGATGGAATATATTTTCGAGAATCAGTGTTTGTTCTAGCACTAAGTGATGGGGTATACAATGGAAGGAATGTTAAGCTTTGATAATTGGGTGCTCGTGAAACAAACTTTTGGAATGTATTACTATTATTTCATTGATGCAAATCTTGTGGTTCACTTGTACTTACTTACTTAAACCTATGATTTCACCAACGTTTTCGTTGACAGATTTCTATGTTTTTCTCAGGTCATGCACGATATGTGAAACATGCTTCCGCTAACTATTTGATACTTGCATCCGATGTCGAGTATACATGCATTTCATGGAGCGTCTTTTGACTTTACTTTAAACCGTGTCGCCTAGATTTCAATCGTACTTATAACGTTGTAACTTAACTTTTGGTTGAACAATTCTTGTAAACTTTGAAACAATCTTTATTTTGAAATGAAGGCGACATATTTTGGTCAAACGTTATCTTAAAGACTTATAATCAGGTAATGGGACCCACATAGCCGACGCCGTCACTTGACGATTTGTCGGGGTCGCTACAGTTGGTATCAGAGCCTTGGTTGTAGGGATTTAGAGTTCATTTGTGTCCACCCCGAGTCATAGGGTACATAGGTGAATCTAGACTACAACCGGCATATAGACTGAAGTAGGAATTATTTGACTAATTGTGCATTTATACTCGAACTCTTCTATCATATCTAACTCGTATTCGATCTTGATCTTACGTTGATAAATTTTGTTGATGCGCCACCTTGACTTTATGAAGTAATGTTAAATGCACATGAGAATCAGGGTAATATAATTTCCGGGATTATATTACGGTGATTCACATGGACGTTCCGACATTATGACGTAAAGAATTTAAGGCGAGTCAAGGAAAAATTTCCTCTCTATCCTATTTCCATACTCCGGTTGGTATTGTTGAAAATACTAACCAACGATATTCTTGTCTCATGAAGGAACAATGGCTCACCAAGGTCAACACAATACTCCTCTCGAAACTCTAGAACAAGCTCTTCAACGAATGATAACCACCGCCGTGGGTACGGCCGTGGCCGATCACTTTTCTAACAACAACAATCATGGAGCCGGTAATTCAATCGAAGGTTGCTCCTACAAGAACTTCATGAAGTACAATCCTCCCACTTTCGATGGAACCGGAGGACCGGTTACTCTCACTCGATGGTTTGAACAAATGGAGAACGTTTTTAACACAAGCGGTTGTCGAGACCAAGATAAGGTCAAGTTTTCCACCCTCACCTTCACCGGGATTGCTCTCTCGTGGTGGAACACGTATGTACAATTGGTGGGAAGCGATGAAGCCCACACACTCTCTTGGACCGAATTAAGAGAAAGAATGATCACCGAATACTTCCCGCGCAACGAGACTCGAAGGCTCGAACAGGGTCTAAGGAATTTAAAAACGGTCGGAAATGACCTCGAAGCTTATAATCAACGGTTTACCGAACTAGTCTCGATGTGTCCAAATCTCATGACTCCCGAATCCCTAAGAGTCGAACTTTACATGGATGGCCTCCCTAAGAACATTCAACACAAGGTAATGACATCTCAACCCACTAACCTACAAGAGGCTTTAACAATGGCCCGCCATACTTTAGACACGGCAAATGAAACGGAAACGCCGGCACCAATGGTCGAGAACCAATCGAGCGGCAATAAAAGAACATGGGAAGCCTCTCAATCAAGCAACCACAACCACAACAACCTCTCCAAGAAGCCTTTCGCCTCCAACGACAAGAAAGGCTATACCGGAAAACTACCTTTTTGTAACGAATGCCACAAGCATCACTTTGAAGGATGTGGCAGGTTTCGCCACCGGTGCCAAGGAAGTGGTCACATCGACAAACATTGTGGAAGTGCCACCCCCGTCCCTCGAAAGGGACCCAACACACAAAAGTCGGTCACTTGCTACGCATGTGGCCAAACGGGACATTTTAGGAATGAATGCCCAAATAAGAAAATCAACCCCAACGCACGCCGTTGAACCTTCAACATCGACACCTAGGATGCCCGGAACGACGATGGACTAGTAACGGGTACGTTTCTTCACAACAAACCATATATTTCATACTTATTCGATTCGGTTACCGCTAGACGTATTACAACCGAGGCTTTGACTTGTACTCTTTACATTCCACCTTTTTCCCCTAGATACTACTTAGGCAATTTAAGCGACCAATGGATAAATATTGCGAGCCTATAAATTTTGTTGGAGGATATACGTTAAGAATTATGACTTGACGCCTATAGAACTAGGGAGCTCGAAACCTATTTGTTAAGGAGAAATTTTTCCCCTACAATTATGTATAGAATATTGTGAACTAAGTAAATTTTCGGTTGGAAACCGATACCCTCTTCCTCGTATCCACAATTGGGGGTTAAGGGAGACGAGTTTTCCGAACTCGCAACGTTAGTTGTAAATCTCTCTTAGTACCATTCGATTTATTTAGGACTCTGTCCGTATTCATGAACCTCCTAAACCACGTATGCAAACTTATCTAGACAAATCTGTTATCGTATTTATAGATGACATCTTAACTCATTCAAGTAAAGAAGGAAAACGAACAACATCACCATCTTAGTCTCGAACTTTTGAGAAAAGAGCAACTCTATACCAAATTCTCCGAGTGAGAATTTCTGTTAAACGAAGTCAAATTTTCTAGACCATGATGTTAATGGTCAAGGCATTACAATCAATCTCGAAATCAAGCCACACGTAATCATGAAACTCTCTCAACTCAGACTTGTATTCGTAAAATCCTAGATCTCGTCTATTTTTACCGAAGATTCATTCCTGACTTTTCTCGTGTTACACGACTTTTAAACTCGTTAACTCACTAAGGAAAACTTTAAACCTCTTCATGTCTGAGCCTTGAATGTGATTCTTCACACCAACCTTCCTAGCTAAATGCGTATAGCACTAGATGGAACTCAAACATGGAAATATTTCTACTTGAACGCCGAAAGGCATACTCTCTCGTCTCAAAAATCAACATAACTAAAATTCGTTATTTTGCACGAAGAATTCGAATACTAAATTGTGGATCCGATCAATTTTCTCGTCATCCCGTACCACACTACCTACCTCTGTTATTTCACCGTCACCGTCTGATATTACTGGGATTTAAGATAACACACAATCCAACGATACTTCACTCTTCTTTGACGTAACGCCCTTGTGTTTCTGATAATCGGTCAACTATTATTCAACCCCGAACTACACAACTACGTGTACTACCTCGTTTCTCTTTCAGACTTCAACTTTTGACAACTAGAGGCACGTTATGACAACCTCGAGATGTAAACTCATCCTATTCTAAGTCCTCATTTCACTACTATCTTTACCGTTCGCATTTCCGTTTAAAGAAACTCCTTGTAACATTTCTCCATGGATAGAGAAACTCCTCATATTACATAAGTATTCGCCACGAGGGTGAATAGTCCTAACGAACATTTTTTTTCGAACCCTAACTGACTCGTTCAAACATATCTTAAGAGATTCTATTCCAACACGGTGTATCTTTGTTAATTATCCCGTATTGAAATACTCGTTTCACTTCTAGTTTTACAAGAAGCCTCGGGACCGCGTTTAGACATGAGTACCGCGTACCATCCACAACCCGACGGACCGAACAAACATGTGATTTAAACCTTGGAAACCATAATACAAGTTTGTATTACCAACTTCAAATTTACTTGAGAAAAGTATTTTCCTTTAACCGAATCCTCGTACTACAATGATTTTCATTCAAGTTTTAACGTCACTCCTTTTGAAACCACATGTGACCGGAAACGTCATTCTCCCTTGTCGAACCAAGTAAACGATGATCAATTCACCGGGGCCGAGGTTGTTCATGAGCAACCGAGAAAATTTATTCATATTCAGGTAAAACCCTACGCGACTCGTAATCACCAAGAGCTACGCCGATGTTAGACGTAAACATTTCAAATTCCACGTGGGAAACCGCGTCACGTTAAGAGTCGCACCTTGGAAAGGTGCAATCCGTTTCGGGAAACGTAGGAAGCTAAATCCGCGATATTTTGATCCTTTAAATTCTTGGGGTGTTTTGGACCCGTCGCTAGCCGTTTAGACTTTTCCGACTCATTTTGGGTCTCCGTTTATCCTACATTCGATGTATCAACTCAAAGACGTGTTTTGCGAAACGAGAACTTGTTATCTCCTTTGATGAACTCACTATCGACAATAACCCTCACTTCCTAGGAGGACCGGTTGAAACCATAAATCGTGAAGCCAAACCTTAAAACATCGTATGATCCCGACCGTCAAAATTCGTTGAAATACCCTAGAACGTACTTCTCCCTCACTCGTAGAATTGGCAACGCAAGATCTCGAGGAAGATTCAACAACTACTACTTCCAACTAAATTTCGGGACGAAATTTCTTTTGAGGTGTGGATAATGTAACATCCCGCGTTTTTCCGTTAAATTTAATTTTAACACCGTCTTTTTTTTTAAAACATAATCTTTCGTATTTAAATTAATAGTTTCCGTGAGTAACGTTCATTATATTCCCGCTATTTAATTTTGACATCACCCGTTTACTCGAGCGTTTTAAAAATATTCGTTTGGTTAATTCCCGCACCCGACTACAAACATGAGGGACTTAAGTTGACAAGTGGGCAAAGTGGTGACTAGGTCAACTAGTCAACCACTTCACCTCCTCCATCCATTTCCATCCATCTCCCTCATCTCTCTTTCTCTCTAGCAAGAACACACACACACAACACCCAATTCAATCATTCATCATCTAAATTCGATTTAGGAGGGTTACAACAAAACAAATTACATATTTGGAATCCTCTCTTCATCATCTACAATTTGATACCAACTTCATCTCGTTTGGGTAACATTTCTAAAACTCTAGATTTCTCTAAATTCGTGTTTTTGATTTGAAATGGTGTTAGTTAGTGTCTATGGCTCAAGTCTAACATGAATATATGTTTGGTTTGCTCGATTTGTTGTTTTTGGAGTAACTAGCATGAACTTGAAATGAGTTTGCTTAATCCTTGATTTTGGATGAGTTAATGTTGTTAGATTGTTAAAGTGCATGTTTTAATTGTGTTACTAGTATCACTAGCTTCGTTTTGATGCGTAGGTTGATTAAGAAAACTTCAAAAACATGAATATTGATTTTGTGATGTTTGACTAGGGTTTGATAGTTCTTGACATGAACTTTTGATGCTTGAATGCCATGGAATGTTAATTGTTAGTGATTAGTTGTAATGTATGCTTAATTACCTTCGAAACGGCATATCGTATGTGTAAATTGGATTCCCGAAACTTAAAATGCAATTGATGAACTTGAAACTTTGAAAATGGACTTTTAAACGATCACTTGACGAGAAATCGGTTATGGAAAATGTTGTTTTTGTTTGATGAAACATGTTTAGTTGTGTTCCTTGTCAAAAGAGCTTTCCAACGGTATAAGATACGCTTCCTAATTGTTTACGGTTTGAGTTTTGCGTTTGTTTGAAATTTTACCAAGCCTTGAACAAGTGAAACAGGCCAGGGACCAGGCCACGGCCATTGTCGCGCCGCGGAGCAATTTGTCGCGCCGTGGCCCAAAGGGTGATTTTAGAACATGTTTTTCAAGCTTTCTGACCTTCAACATAGGCATTTGTCGCGCCGCGGAGCAATTTGTCGCGCCGTGACAATTGCCTGTTTCATCCGAACTTCAGCAAACTTGTTTTGGCCATAACTTTTTGACCGTAACTCCGTTTTCGATGAATCAAATATCGTTGGAAACGTAATAAGATTTCCTTTCTGATGGTAAGGTTTTGAAATGTCAACTCAAACTTTATTACAATCGTTCTAACATGCTTTTATACTTGATTCTTGCATGAAACTTGACAACGTGATTCACATGCTATACTATTCGAGTCGTAACGAGCCATAGGACTAATTGAACACATTTCACCCGACCTTGTGTCGTAACCGGTTAATTGATATAACTTACTTGTTTAGGTCAAGGCTAAGCAACTTTCATGCACACGTTTACTTGTTGAAGTACTTTTATACTCGTGCACTCGAGGTGAGATCATAGTCCCACTTTTACTCTTTTGAACTTATATTTGGGATGAGAAAACATAAACGATTCTTTTGAACTAAGTGAACACAAGAACGGGAAAACAAACATTCTACATACGAGTTTAGAACAAAAATCCTCAATTCGATTATCATTAGTTACACTTGCCGGGTGTAAGCGAGAACTTATGTTATATGGCCATATGGGTTGACAACCCTCATCTTTGACGGTTCGCTACCGTCTACGGATGGAATATATTTTCGAGAATCAGTGTTTGTTCTAGCACTAAGTGATGGGGTATACAATGGAAGGAATGTTAAGCTTTGATAATTGGGTGCTCGTGAAACAAACTTTTGGAATGTATTACTATTATTTCATTGATGCAAATCTTGTGGTTCACTTGTACTTACTTACTTAAACCTATGATTTCACCAACGTTTTCGTTGACAGATTTCTATGTTTTTCTCAGGTCATGCACGATATGTGAAACATGCTTCCGCTAACTATTTGATACTTGCATCCGATGTCGAGTATACATGCATTTCATGGAGCGTCTTTTGACTTTACTTTAAACCGTGTCGCCTAGATTTCAATCGTACTTATAACGTTGTAACTTAACTTTTGGTTGAACAATTCTTGTAAACTTTGAAACAATCTTTATTTTGAAATGAAGGCGACATATTTTGGTCAAACGTTATCTTAAAGACTTATAATCAGGTAATGGGACCCACGTAGCCGACGCCGTCACTTGACGATTTGTCGGGGTCGCTACATATACAATGTTTCGACCTATCATGTCGACACATCTATATATATTTCGGAACAACCATAGACACTCTATATGTGAATGTTGGAGTTAGCTATACAGGGTTGAGGTTGATTCCAAAATATATATAGTTTGAGTTGTGATCAATACGTAGATACGTATACACTGGGTCGTGGATTGATTCAAGATAATATTTATCGATTTATTTCTGTACATCTAACTGTGGACAACTAGTTGTAGGTTACTAACGAGGACAGCTGACTTAATAAACTTAAAACATCAAAATATATTAAAAGTGTTGTAAATATATTTTGAACATACTTTGATATATATGTATATATTGTTATAGGTTCGTGAATCAACCAGTGGCCAAGTCTTACTTCCCGACGAAGTAAAAAAATCTGTGAAAGTGAGTTATAGTCCCACTTTTAAAATCTAATATTTTTGGGATGAGAATACATGCAGGTTTTATAAATGATTTACAAAATAGACACAAGTACGTGAAACTACATTCTATGGTTGAATTATCGAAATCGAATATGCCCCTTTTTATTAAGTCTGGTAATCTAAGAATTAGGGAACAGACACCCTAATTGACGCGAATCCTAAAGATAGATCTATTGGGCCTAACAAACCCCATCCAAAGTACCGGATGCTTTAGTACTTCAAAATTTATATCATATCCGAAGGGTGTCCCGGAATGATGGGGATATTCTTATATATGCATCTTGTTATTGTCGGTTACCAGGTGTTCACCATATGAATGATTTTTATCTCTATGTATGGGATGTGTATTGAAATATGAAATCTTGTGGTCTATTGTTACGATTTGATATATATAGGTTAAACCTATAACTCACCAACATTTTTGTTGACGTTTAAAGCATGTTTATTCTCAGGTGAATATTAAGAGCTTCCGCTGTTGCATACTAAAATAAGGACAAGATTTGGAGTCCATGTTTGTATGATATTGTGTAAAAACTGCATTCAAGAAACTGATTTCGATGTAACATATTTGTATTGTAAACCATTATGTAATGGTCGTGTGTAAACAGGATATTTTAGATTATCATTATTTGATAATCTACGTAAAGCTTTTTAAACCTTTATTTATGAAATAAAGGTTATGGTTTGTTTTAAAAATGAATGCAGTCTTTGAAAAACGTCTCATATAGAGGTCAAAACCTCGCAACGAAATCAATTAATATGGAACGTTTTTAATCAATAAGAACGGGACATTTCAGTTGGTATCCGAGCGTTGGTCTTAGAGAACCAGAAAATTTGCATTAGTGTGTCTTATCGAGTTTGTTAGGATGCATTAGTGAGTCTGGACTTCGACCGTGTTTTCTTTAAAAATGATTGCTTAACATTTTTGTTGGAAACTATATATTTTTAACATATGAATATTATGTGATATATTAATATCTTAACGTGTTTGATATTATGTGATAGATGTCTACCTCTAGAAAAAGTCCCATTGACTCACCTAATAATAATGAAGAGTCAAATGTAAATTGGAATGATTTGTGGACTGATTCACAAGTTCCCGAAGAGGAACCGGAAGAAGAGTCGGAACCGGAAGAAGAATCGGAACCGGAAGAAGAATCTGAACCGGATGAAGAAATAGAACCGGTGGGGGAAATAATAAAACGGTTAAGTAAAAGAAAATCCTCAACCAACCGACCAAGGTTAATTATGGTCAATGGTGTTTCCGCCAAGGAAGCAAAATATTGGGAGGATTACCAATTCTCCGATGAATCGGATTCCGACGAGAATTCCGATGATGTTATAGAAATTACCCCAACTGAATTTAAAAAGACAAAAGAAAATAATAAGGGAAAGGGCATAAAAATAGAGAAATCTAATTCCAATCCCGATGAACTTTATATGTATCGTCAACCCCCGAAGTCCTTAAGTTGTAACAATGACCCGGGAACCTCTAAACCACCAGGTTTTTCTAAACCAATGTGGAAAATAACGGCTCGTATTAGGGGAACATCATATATCCCTAGAAACTTAGCAAAACGAACCAAAACCGAAGAAGAAGAAACAAGTGAGTCGGAATAAGATAGTTGTATTCGTGTGGTGTAATATATGTAATATAGTGTTCTTATGCTTTATGATATATGTAAAAATTGCTTGTATTAATAAGTATTTTTTTATGAATCTAACTCTTGTCTATTTTACAGTTTAAAAACACAAAATGGATAGACAACCCAATATTTTAAGAGACCTACCCGGAGACATGATTGATGAAATCTTGTCTAGAGTCGGCCAGAATTCTTCGGCACAACTATTTAAGGCGAGATCAGTTTGTAAGACATTCGAAGAACGTTCCAAGAATGTCTTGGTTTATAAGAGACTTTCGTTTGAAAGATGGGGGATATCACATTGGGAAACCCATAAGTTACGATGTGTTTACTTTGACGCATATATTGCGGGGAACCCAAATGCTATTTTACGCAACGGGTTAAGAAATTATTTTGACTCAATATATCCGAATATTGGACTTCGTGATTTAGAAAAAGCGGCTAACATGCAACATAAAGAAGCATGTTATGCTTACGGATTAGTAATGTTCGCTTCTCACCAAAGTGAGAACAAGAACATCGGGCTACAACTATTAAACAAAACGTTTCCACAAGTGACGGAGTCGGTAATTGGGGTAAGAAATGAGGTTTTTAGATTATTACGGGACTGTTGGACATTACGTAACCCTCGTCCCTTTGATGACGTTACAACACGCTGTCTTATCAACGGCCATAACGGTTATGTTGCACAAGACCAAGGATGGGAAGTAGTCCTAGTAAAACCAGAATGCATGACTTGTTTCTGGACGTATGAATTACATGTCTTTATTGCCTTTGCCGAACGACTTGTGTACTAGCTAGAATTGTCTTCACAACTATCTTGTATCAAAG
Organism: Rutidosis leptorrhynchoides; assembly: GCF_046630445.1. Lineage (NCBI taxonomy): Eukaryota > Viridiplantae > Streptophyta > Magnoliopsida > Asterales > Asteraceae > Rutidosis > Rutidosis leptorrhynchoides. The sequence goes on along the minus strand of NC_092338.1, from coordinate 426,040 downwards.
TTATTGTGTGCTATATTTCATGCTTTATGTAAAATAAGCGGTATTGTAAGTTTGTAAAATATTGTATAAAAGTTTGAACGCGAAATATTATTACAATCAGTTTTTCATATAGAATTGTAGTAGTTGAATTGTATATTAGCTACTAAGTATGAACTTAACGGGTAGGTACTACCCGAATTTAAACTTATAAAACGCTAATATGAAGAAAAAGCTTTTATAAATGAGTTCATATTATGCTACGAAATACTATTAACTACTCTTAATATTCTGTATGATTAACTTGTTCCATTTAACTATTTTGAAGGAAATGGCACCGACTACTCGACGCACCGTGAATATGAATGAAGAGGAATTCCGTACTTTTCTAGCTTCAAACATAGCCGCAGTACAGGCTGCGCTACATACCAACAATAACCTTGGATCTAGCAGTACAGGAAATCGTGTAGGATGCACCTACAAAGAATTCACTGCCTGCAAACCTTTGGAATTTGATGGAACCGAAGGACCGATCGGATTGAAACGGTGGACCGAGAAGGTTGAATCGGTGTTTGCCATAAGTAAGTGTACTGAAGAGGACAAAGTGAAGTACGCTACGCATACCTTCACAGGTTCTGCGTTAACATGGTGGAATACCTATCTAGAGCAAGTGGGACAAGATGATGCGTACGCACTACCGTGGTTAGCATTCAAGCACTTGATGAACGAGAAGTACCGTCCCAGAACCGAGGTCAATAAGCTCAAGACAGAACTTAGAGGGTTACGAACCCAAGGATTTGATATTACCACGTACGAAAGACGATTCACAGAATTGTGCCTATTGTGTCCGGGAGCATTCGAAGATGAGGAAGAGAAGATCGACGCGTTTGTGAAAGGATTACCGGAAAGAATCCAAGAAGATATAAGTTCACACGAGCCCGCCTCCATACAACAGGCATGTAGAATGGCTCACAAACTAGTGAACCAGATTGAAGAAAGAATTAAAGAACAGACTGCTGAAGAGGCCAATGTGAAGCAAGTCAAAAGAAAGTGGGAGGAAAACGGTGATAAGAATCACCAATACAACAACAACAGCAATTACAACAATAATCGCAACAATTATCCCAACAATCGCAACATCAATCGCAACTACAACAAACGGCCCAACAATAACAACAACAACAACAACAACAGCAACTACAACAATCATCCCAACAACAATAATAACCGCAACAACAACAACAATCAGAAGCAGCTATGCCAAAGGTGTGAAAAGAATCACTCGGGGGTCTGCACCAAATTTTGCAACAAGTGTAAAAGAAATGGTCATAGCGCGGCGAAGTGTGAGGTCTACGGACCAGGGGTTAATAGAACGAAAGGAACAAATGGTGTCGGAACGAGTAATGGCGGAGCAAGTAGTGTCGGAGCAAGTTATGCCAATGTAGTTTGTTATAAATGTGGAAAACCAGGCCACATTATTAGAAATTGCCCGAACCAGGAGAACACGAATGGACAAGGCCGTGGAAGAGTTTTCAATATTAATGCGGTAGAGGCACAGGAAGACCCGGAGCTTGTTACGGGTACGTTTCTTATTGACAATAAATCTGCTTACGTTTTATTTGATTCGGGTGCGGATAGAAGCTATATGAGTAGAGATTTTTGTGCTAAATTAAGTTGTCCATTGACGCCTTTGGATAGTAAATTTTTACTCGAATTAGCAAATGGTTAATTAATTTCAGCAGATAATATATGTCGGAATCGAGAAATTAAACTGGTTAGCGAAACATTTAAGATTGATTTGATACCAGTAGAGTTAGGGAGTTTTGATGTGATAATCGGTATGGACTGGTTGAAAGAAGTGAAAGCGGAGATCGTTTGTTACAAAAATGCAATTCGCATTATACGAGAAAAAGGAAAACCCTTAATGGTGTATGGAGAAAAGGGCAACACGAAGCTACATCTTATTAGTAATTTGAAGGCACAAAAACTAATAAGAAAAGGTTGCTATGCTGTTCTAGCACACGTCGAGAAAGTACAAACTGAAGAAAAGAGCATCAATGATGTTCCCATTGCAAAAGAATTTCCCGATGTATTTCCGAAAGAATTACCGGGATTACCCCCACATCGATCCGTTGAATTTCAAATAGATCTTGTACCAGGAGCTGCACCAATAGCTCGTGCTCCTTACAGACTCGCACCCAGCGAGATGAAAGAACTGCAAAGCCAATTACAAGAACTTTTAGAGCGTGGTTTCATTCGACCAAGCACATCACCGTGGGGAGCTCCTGTTTTGTTTGTCAAGAAGAAAGATGGTACATTCAGGTTGTGTATCGACTACCGAGAGTTGAACAAACTTACCATCAAGAACCGCTACCCACTACCGAGAATCGATGACTTATTTGATCAACTACAAGGCTCGTCTGTTTATTCAAAGATTGACTTACGTTCCGGGTATCATCAAATGCGGGTGAAAGAAGATGATATTCCAAAGACTGCTTTCAGAACACGTTACGGTCATTACGAGTTTATGGTCATGCCGTTTGGTTTAACTAATGCACCAGCTGTGTTCATGGACCTTATGAACCGAGTGTGTGGACCATACCTTGACAAGTTTGTCATTGTTTTCATTGATGACATACTTATTTACTCAAAGAATGACCAAGAACACGGTGAACATTTGAGAAAGGTGTTAGAAGTATTGAGGAAGGAAGAATTGTACGCTAAGTTTTCAAAGTGTGCATTTTGGTTGGAAGAAGTTCAATTCCTCGGTCACATAGTGAACAAAGAAGGTATTAAGGTGGATCCGGCAAAGATAGAAACTGTTGAAAAGTGGGAAACCCCGAAAACTCCGAAACACATACGCCAGTTTTTAGGACTAGCTGGTTACTACAGAAGGTTCATCCAAGACTTTTCCAGAATAGCAAAACCCTTGACTGCATTAACGCATAAAGGGAAGAAATTTGAATGGAATGATGAACAAGAGAAAGCGTTTCAGTTATTGAAGAAAAAGCTAACTACGGCACCTATATTGTCATTGCCTGAAGGGAATGATGATTTTGTGATTTATTGTGATGCATCAAAGCAAGGTCTCGGTTGTGTATTAATGCAACGAACGAAGGTGATTGCTTATGCGTCTAGACAATTGAAGATTCACGAACAAAATTATACGACGCATGATTTGGAATTAGGCGCGGTTGTTTTTGCATTAAAGACTTGGAGGCACTACTTATATGGGGTCAAAAGTATTATATATACCGACCACAAAAGTCTTCAACACATATTTAATCAGAAGCAACTGAATATGAGGCAGCGTAGGTGGATTGAATTATTGAATGATTACGACTTTGAGATTCGTTACCACCCGGGGAAGGCAAATGTGGTAGCCGATGCCTTGAGCAGGAAGGACAGAGAACCCATTCGAGTAAAATCTATGAATATAATGATTCATAATAACATTACTACTCAAATAAAGGAGGCGCAACAAGGAGTTTTAAAAGAGGGAAATTTAAAGGATGAAATACCCAAAGGATCGGAGAAGCATCTTAATATTCAGGAAGACGGAACCCGGTATAGGGCTGAAAGGATTTGGGTACCAAAATTTGGAGATATGAGAGAAATGGTACTTAGAGAAGCTCATAAAACCAGATACTCAATACATCCTGGAACGGGGAAGATGTACAAGGATCTCAAGAAACATTTTTGGTGGCCGGGTATGAAAGCCGATGTTGCTAAATACGTAGGAGAATGTTTGACGTGTTCTAAGGTCAAAGCTGAGCATCAGAAACCATCAGGTCTACTTCAACAACCCGAAATCCCGGAATGGAAATGGGAAAACATTACCATGGATTTCATCACTAAATTGCCAAGGACTGCAAGTGGTTTTGATACTATTTGGGTAATAGTTGATCGTCTCACCAAATCAGCACACTTCCTACCAATAAGAGAAGATGACAAGATGGAGAAGTTAGCACGACTGTATTTGAAGGAAGTCGTCTCCAGACATGGAATACCAATCTCTATTATCTCTGATAGGGATGGCAGATTTATTTCAAGATTCTGGCAGACATTACAGCAAGCATTAGGAACTCGTCTAGACATGAGTACTGCCTATCATCCACAAACTGATGGGCAGAGCGAAAGGACGATACAAATGCTTGAAGACATGCTACGAGCATGTGTTATTGATTTCAGAAACAGTTGGGATCGACATCTACCGTTAGCAGAATTTTCCTACAACAACAGCTACCATTCAAGCATTGAGATGGCGCCGTTTGAAGCACTTTATGGTAGAAAGTGCAGGTCTCCGATTTGTTGGAGTGAAGTGGGGGATAGACAGATTACGGGTCCGGAGATTATACAAGAAACTACCGAGAAGATCATCCAAATTCAACAACGGTTGAAAACCGCCCAAAGTCGACAAAAGAGCTACGCTGACATTAAAAGAAAAGATATAGAATTTGAAATTAGAGAGATGGTCATGCTTAAAGTTGCACCTTGGAAGGGCGTTGTTCGATTTGGTAAACGAGGGAAATTAAATCCAAGGTATATTGGACCATTCAAGATTATTGATCGTGTCGGACCAGTAGCTTACCGACTAGAGTTACCTAAACAACTCGCGGCTGTACATAACACTTTCCACGTCTCGAATTTAAAGAAATGTTTTGCTAAAGAAGATCTCACTATTCCGTTAGATGAAATCCAAATCAACGAAAAACTTCAATTCATCGAAGAACCCGTCGAAATAATGGATCGTGAGGTTAAAAGACTTAAGCAAAACAAGATACCAATTGTTAAGGTTCGATGGAATGCTCGTAGAGGACCCGAGTTCACCTGGGAGCGTGAAGATCAGATGAAGAAGAAATACCCGCATCTATTTCCAGAAGATTCGTCAACACCTTCAACAGCTTAAAATTTCGGGACGAAATTTATTTAACGGGTAGGTACTGTAGTGACCCGAAATTTTCCATGTTTATATATATTAATTGAGATTGATATTTACATGATTAAATGTTTCCAACATGTTAAGCAATCAAACTTGTTAAGATTTGATTAATTGAAATAGGTTTCATATAGACAATTGACCACCCAAGTTGACCGGTGATTCACGAACGTTAAAACTTGTAAAAAAAACTATATGATGACATATATATGGTTATATATATAGTTAACATGATATTATGATAAGTAAACATATCATTAATTATATTAACAATGAACTACATATGTAAAAACAAGACTACTAACTTAATGATTTTGAAACGAGACATATATGTAACGTTTATCGTTGTAACGACATTTAATGTATATATATATCATATTAAGAGATATTCGTACATCATAATATCATGATAATATAATAATTTAAAATCTCTTTTGATATTATAAACATTGGGTTAACAACATTTAACAAGATCGTTAACCTAAAGGTTTCAAAACAACACTTACATGTAACGACTAACGATGACTTAACGACTCAGTTAAAATGTATATACATGTAGTGTTTTAATATGTATTTATACACTTTTGAAAGACTTCAATACACTTATCAAAATACTTCTACTTAACAAAAATGCTTACAATTACATTCTCGTTCAGTTTCATCAACAATTCCACTCGTATGCACCCGTATTCGTACTCGTACAATACACAGCTTTTAGATGTATGTACTATTGGTATATACACTCCAATGATCAGCTCTTAGCAGCCCATGTGAGTCACCTAACACATGTGGGAACCATCATTTGGCAACTAGCATGAAATATCTCATAAGATTACAAAAATATGAGTAATCATTCATGACTTATTTACATGAAAACAAAATTACATATCCTTTATATCTAATCCATACACCAACGACCAAAAACACCTACAAACACTTTCATTCTTCAATTTTCTTCATCTAATTGAACTCTCTCAAGTTCTATCTTCAAGTTCTAAGTGTTCTTCATAAATTCCAAAAGTTCTAGTTTCATAAAATCAAGAATACTTTCAAGTTTGCTAGCTCACTTCCAATCTTGTAAGGTGATCATCCAACCTCAAGAAATCTTTGTTTCTTACAGTAGGTTATCATTCTAATACAAGGTAATAATCATATTCAAACTTTGGTTCAATTTCTATAACTATAACAATCTTATTTCAAGTGATGATCTTACTTGAACTTGTTTTCGTGTCATGATTTTGCTTCAAGAACTTTGAGCCATTCAAGGATCCATTGAAGCTAGATCCATTTTTCTATTTTCCAGTAGGTTCATCCAAGGAACTTAAGGTAGTAATGATGTTCATAACATCATTCGATTCATACATATAAAGCTATCTTATTCGAAGGTTTAAACTTGTAATCACTAGAACATAGTTTAGTTAATTCTAAACTTGTTCGCAAACAAAAGTTAATCCTTCTAACTTGACTTTTAAAATCAACTAAACACATGTTCTATATCTATATGATATGCTAACTTAATGATTTAAAACCTGGAAACACGAAAAACACCGTAAAACCGGATTTACGCCGTCGTAGTAACACCGCGGGCTGTTTTGGGTTAGTTAATTAAAAACTATGATAAACTTTGATTTAAAAGTTGTTATTCTGAGAAAATGATTTTTATTATGAACATGAAACTATATCCAAAAATTATGGTTAAACTCAAAGTGGAAGTATGTTTTCTAAAATGGTCATCTAGACGTCGTTCTTTCGACTGAAATGACTACCTTTACAAAAATGACTTGTAACTTATTTTTCCGACTATAAACCTATACTTTTTCTGTTTAGATTCATAAAATAGAGTTCAATATGAAACCATAGCAATTTGATTCACTCAAAACGGATTTAAAATGAAGAAGTTATGGGTAAAACACGATTGGATAATTTTTCTCATTTTAGCTACGTGAAAATTGGTAACAAATCTATTCCAACCATAACTTAATCAACTTGTATTGTATATTATGTAATCTTGAGATACCATAGACACGTATACAATGTTTCGACCTATCATGTCGACACATCTATATATATTTCGGAACAACCATAGACACTCTATATGTGAATGTTGGAGTTAGCTATACAGGGTTGAGGTTGATTCCAAAATATATATAGTTTGAGTTGTGATCAATACTGAGATACGTATACACTGGGTCATGGATTGATTCAAGATAATATTTATCGATTTATTTCTGTACATCTAACTGTGGACAACTAGTTGTAGGTTACTAACGAGGACAGCTGACTTAATAAACTTAAAACATCAAAATATATTAAAAGTGTTGTAAATATATTTTGAACATACTTTGATATATATGTATATATTGTTATAGGTTCGTGAATCAACCAGTGGCCAAGTCTTACTTCCCGACGAAGTAAAAAAATCTGTGAAAGTGAGTTATAGTCCCACTTTTAAAATCTAATATTTTTGGGATGAGAATACATGCAGGTTTTATAAATGATTTACAAAATAGACACAAGTACGTGAAACTACATTCTATGGTTGAATTATCGAAATCGAATATGCCCCTTTTTATTAAGTCTGGTAATCTAAGAATTAGGGAACAGACACCCTAATTGACGCGAATCCTAAAGATAGATCTATTGGGCCTAACAAACCCCATCCAAAGTACCGGATGCTTTAGTACTTCGAAATTTATATCATATCCGAAGGGTGTCCCGGAATGATGGGGATATTCTTATATATGCATCTTGTTATTGTCGGTTACCAGGTGTTCACCATATGAATGATTTTTATCTCTATGTATGGGATGTGTATTGAAATATGAAATCTTGTGGTCTATTGTTACGATTTGATATATATAGGTTAAACCTATAACTCACCAACATTTTTGTTGACGTTTAAAGCATGTTTATTCTCAGGTGAATATTAAGAGCTTCCGCTGTTGCATACTAAAATAAGGACAAGATTTGGAGTCCATGTTTGTATGATATTGTGTAAAAACTGCATTCAAGAAACTAATTTCGATGTAACATATTTGTATTGTAAACCATTATGTAATGGTCGTGTGTAAACAGGATATTTTAGATTATCATTATTTGATAATCTACGTAAAGCTTTTTAAACCTTTATTTATGAAATAAAGGTTATGGTTTGTTTTAAAAATGAATGCAGTCTTTGAAAAACGTCTCATATAGAGGTCAAAACCTCGCAACAAAATCAATTAATATGGAACGTTTTTAATCAATAAGAACGGGACATTTCACACACAAACACAAGGTCTAGGCTTGATTGTGAACAACAACAAACAACAAAACATGACCAAATTTGAAGTTCCAAACCCCATTTCGAACCCCAAAATTTCGGCCAAAATATACCCCCACCCAAAACCCAAAATTTTTACATTCTAGTTTCATGCATGTTACAAGAATGTAATCAAAATGGGTTTTAAAGCCAAATACAAGAAGCATATTTCTATGACCTCGGCTCTAGATACCATTGTTGTAATTCATCATATTACAAGTTATATAATCATGTATATTAAAACCAATTTAATAGTTTAGCGGAAGCTATATTTCATAAACAAATTAATATGTTAAACCATTTTAAACATGAATTCCAAATAGGTAAAGTCTAGATAATATGCTTAAATGTAAAAGAGCTAGTTTAGGGATGTACCAACTCCAAATATGGAGGTTATGGATGAACAAGAAGATGATGATAATGATGGACTTGTAGCTTCTAACTTGAAGCCCCAAATGTGTAATACCCACAAGCTTTTGATTACCAACACCACCCTTTAGATTGGTTAGGATTTTGTACACTTAAATTTAGCTTGCAAAGAAAAATTGAACCCCTTTTGTTCCTTTGAAAGTCACGGCTCAAACAGCCCAAGGAGAGCAGAATTTTCAGCTTTTTTTTTACTTGAAAGTGGAAAAAATGAAGTGCTAGCTTTGAATGGGTTCAAGTGCTTGCATTTGTAGAAGCAAAAGTGCTTTTAAAACAAGTCAATCACCACACATGCAAGGCTTCAACCCCCATGTTCAATTAATATTATTATTATAAATTTAAATTTTATAAAATAAACTTTTATAAAACTCATTTATAAATAATACTTGCACTTTGATTATTTTATATATTTTATAAAACCAATTTATAAAATATAACATAAAATAATTAATTATTTAACCTATAAATAATTAAATCCATTATATATAAATTATTCCATAATTTATATACATATCAAGTAATATCACTTTAGAAACCATTTTCTAAAGTTCAAGTGTCGCGTATTTACTTAATGATCCAATCGTTAAGATAAAATACGTATAAGGTGTCGGTAAGCTTGTTATTGGGTATGACCCGACTTGGATCATAACACATTAGCCACATTAATTTAAATATGTCTCTCGGGCATATGAAATACCTTCATCCTGGAACGGGGAAGATGTACAAGGATCTCAAGAAACATTTTTGGTGGCCGGGTATGAAAGCCGATGTTGCTAAATACGTTGGAGAATGTTTGACGTGTTCTAAGGTCAAAGCTGAGCATCAGAAACCATCAGGTCTACTTCAACAACCCGAAATCCTGGAATGGAAATGGGAAAACATTACCATGGATTTCATCACTAAATTGCCAAGGACTGCAAGTGGTTTTGATACTATTTGGGTAATAGTTGATCGTCTCACCAAATCAGCACACTTCCTGCCAATAAGAGAAGATGACAAGATGGAGAAGTTAGCACGACTGTATTTGAAGGAAGTCGTCTCCAGACATGGAATACCAATCTCTATTATCTCTGATAGGGATGGCAGATTTATTTCAAGATTCTGGCAGACATTACAGCAAGCATTAGGAACTCGTCTAGATATGAGTACTGCCTATCATCCACAAACTGATGGGCAGAGTGAAAGGACAATACAAACGCTTGAAGACATGCTACGAGCATGTGTTATTGATTTCGGAAACAGTTGGGATCGACATCTACCGTTAGCAGAATTTTCCTACAACAACTGCTACCATTCAAGCATTGAAATGGCGCCGTTTGAAGCACTTTATGGTAGAAAGTGCAGGTCTCCGATTTGTTGGAGTGAAGTGGGGGATAGACAGATTACGGGTCCGGAGATTATACAAGAAACTACCGAGAAGATCATCCAAATTCAACAACGGTTGAAAACCGCCCAAAGTCGACAAAAGAGCTACGCTGACATTAAAAGAAAAGATATAGAATTTGAAATTGGAGAGATGGTCATGCTTAAAGTTGCACCTTGGAAAGGCGTTGTTCGATTTGGTAAACGAGGGAAATTAAATCCTAGGTATATTGGACCATTCAAGATTATTGATCGTGTCGGACCAGTAGCTTACCGACTTGAGTTACCTCAACAACTCGCGGCTGTACATAACACTTTCCACGTCTCGAATTTGAAGAAATGTTTTGCTAAAGAAGATCTCACTATTCCATTAGATGAAATCCAAATCAACGAAAAACTCCAATTCATCGAAGAACCCGTCGAAATAATGGATCGTGAGGTTAAAAGACTTAAGCAAAACAAGATACCAATTGTTAAGGTTTGATGGAATGCTCGTAGAGGACCCGAGTTCACCTGGGAGCGTGAAGATCAGATGAAGAAGAAATACCTGCATCTATTTCCAGAAGATTCGTCAACACCTTCAACAGCTTAAAATTTCGGGACGAAATTTATTTAACGGGTAGGTACTGTAGTGACCCGAACTTTTCCATGTTTATATATATTAATTGAGATTGATATTTACATGATTAAATGTTTCCAACATGTTAAGCAATCAAACTTGTTAAGATTTGATTAATTGAAATAGGTTTCATATAGACAATTGACCACCCAAGTTGACCGGTGATTCACGAACGTTAAAACTTGTAAAAACTATATGATGACATATATATGGTTATATATATAGTTAACATGATATTATGATAAGTAAACATATCATTAATTATATTAACAATGAACTACATATGTAAAAACAAGACTACTAACTTAATGATTTTGAAACGAGACATATATGTAACGTTTATCGTTTTAACGACATTTAATGTATATATATCATATTAAGAGATATTTGTACATCATAATATCATGATAATATAAT